>NW_027187322.1:4790830-4822457 GCF_028583685.1 Petaurus breviceps papuanus
CTCTCTCTCTCTCTCTCTCTCTCTCTCTCTCTCTCTCTCTCCTCTCTCCCCCACCCCCTCTCTGTCTCTCTCTTTCTCAATTCCATGGCTTATTCTGTGCTCATCCAGGAAGGCACTATTTTCTGTCTTTGACCTTGCAGACCATCAGTCGGGCCTACATGAACGGGAGCTCGGTGGAGCATGTGATTGAGTTTGGCCTGGATTACCCTGAGGGCATGGCCGTGGACTGGATGGGCAGAAACCTTTACTGGGCAGACACGGGCACCAACCGCATCGAGGTGGCCCGCCTGGATGGGCAGTACAGGCAGGTTCTGGTGTGGAAGGATCTTGACAACCCCAGGTCCTTGGCCCTGGACCCCACCAAAGGGTAAGAAGTGCCTGGAGTGGAACACCTAAGTGGTTACCACCGAGGCCGTGGGAGGCAGAGGGTTGGGGATTGTCTGGTCACCCATGTGATATCTGGGGCAGGAGGTGGGCAGACATCTGCTGTTCATGTGTTGAGAACAGTAACCATCCATTGAGACATAGTTAATCAGGGCTGGCCTTCTGGAGGAGGTGAATTTGGAACCAAGTGTGAGGGGTGTGATGGATATGGACTAACTGGCAAGGTCAGGGAGAGGCAGGGCGTGAACCAAAGTGCCGAGGCTGGAGATTGGAGGCCTCCTGTGGATGTGGTATTTGAAAGGGGAATGATGGAAGCTTTAGCTAAAGGCTTAGAGAGGAAATGCTCTTGGACTGACTTGTGGATGTGGCATTTCCCCAACAGAATGTAGGGTTCTGGAGGGCAGGGACTGCCTCTGCAGAGCTTAGCACAGAGTCTTAATGCCTGGTGAGTGGCTGGTGATGGGAAAGGTTTGGGGTCAGGAGAAGTCGGCCAAAAATCCTGTACTGTCATGGCCTCGCTGTGTGACACTGGGAGAGCCGGGTCACTGCCCTCAGCCTCAGTTTCTTCAGTTGTAAAATGGGGATATTATACTTACAATGATTCCTCATAGAGTTGTGTTGAGGATCAAATGAAATAGTATTTGTAAAGTGACTTGTAAATCTTTAAAAAATCTTTTTCGTTTTAATAATAAGAACTTGGCAAATGGTAACAAACTCAAACATGTCCTGATAAAAGAGCAGAACAGGAAGATTGCATATCAAGCTGGGAGTCTCTGTCTGAATGGCTCTTTTTAAGGACATAATAAACTGAATGTCAGTGGCTCCAGCACTGCTCCTTGTCAGTAGCCCTGTCCGCAATCTGAGCTGCTGGATTTGAACTCGGGTCTTCCTGACTCCAGAATCAGGGCTCTGTGCACTGGGGAACCCATTTTCTCCTCATTTCCAGTAGGGACAGAGCAGAGACTGAAGGAAAAAAAAGAGCATGAGATCCAGGGAAAGGCTGAGGAGTCTTCAAGTGTATTCAAGGACAAGCTTCAAAAAGCTGTCTCTGACCCACAACATTAAAGGCAGCTTTTCAAAATGCTGAAGGTCCCCCTATAGCCCAGGAATTGGGTTCTCTCTCTGTCTCTCTCTCTCTCTCTGTCTCTCTCTCTCTCTCTCTCTGTCTCTCTCTCTCTCTGTCCCTTTCCCTCTCTCCCTCTCCCCCCCTCCCTCTTTCTCTCATCTCTGTGTCTCTCTGTGTCTGTCTCTCCCCCCCTTCCCTCTCTTCCTCTTTTATCATTCATGCCCTTTTGAGGTCACTGATGTTCTTTGTGGTCCCATTGTAGGTACCTCTACTGGACAGAGTGGGGCGGTAAGCCCAGGATCGTCCGGGCTTACATGGACGGAACCAACAGCATCACTCTGGTAGACAAAGTGGGTCGCGCCAATGACCTGACCATTGACTACGCAGACCAGAGGCTCTATTGGACTGACCTGGACACCAACATGATTGAGTCTTCAAACATGCTGGGTACGAATATAGTTAAACTGTAAGCACTAACTCCTTGACAGGAGAGGGTGTGGTCCATGACGGCCATGACCAGTGTGGGAGGGCAGAGGGTCCTGAATCCACTCATGGTCTAGGCTTCCAAAAGTGAAACAGATATAAATAGCAGTGCAAGTCCTTCCTATGTCTTGGGTCAGTTCAATTCGACTAGCATTAATTGGACTGTGTGACACTCTGGGAGGCACTAATAAGGGAAGCAGTCATCCCTATCCTCAAAGAGCTTACATTCTACTGGAGAAAGGCAACTGATGAAATATAGGCAAAGGAAACTCCAGGGCAGTGTGGCACAGTGGGAAGAGACCTTGACTTCAGGGGATCTGGTTTCAAATCCTCTCTCATCTTGGGAAAGTCTCTTTCCCTCTCTTGGCCATGAGGTGGACAAGATGACCTTCCCCATCCCTGCCAGCTCTAAGGGGCATATTCCTACAATCTTCATTTCAAGAGGGAGAGGGTGCTAATAATTAGGGGGGGCAAGGAAGGTACGAATAGATGCAGAAAGAAAGACAACGCCTTTGTAAATCACCCTCCACGGCATTTCTCAACTCCCTTGCTTGGGAGCTGGGCTGGATGTAAACCTGATTCCAACGTGGATGCCATTGCCAAATGATGAAGCCTCAGAGACCCCTGAGAATGAGGACCAGTCCCGATTCAAGCTTTTGGCACAGTGGAGAACTGATCAGCCCTGCACAGGCCATGGAGGTTTTGCAGGGGTCAGATTTCTTTGAGGCTTGACCAGCACTTCCATTCATGCCTTCTTCCAGAAAAAGTAAAGAGGCAGCCACTGAAGCAAACAAAAACAACCCTTTTCTTTTTGTCTCAACTTTAAGAAGCATTTCTCTGGCACCATTCCCAAGAGATGCACGTTCCCTGGGAGCAGCCCTGGGCAGCAAGGAGATCCTGCCACCCTCTCCTTTGTCCTGCTGAGAGAATGGCTAAGGATGGCCTTGCTCACTTCCCAGATTGGGGATTACCTTGGTATGGGGCACTCCTGGGAGAGGAAACTGCTTTACCAGTTCAGGTCAGCCAATCACTGAGAGGCTAGGTGACTGTCCAGGATCACACAGGATCACTGCTGTGTATATCAGCAATGGCACTTGAACCCGGAGGCAAGCTCACCTCTCTGTATGCTGCTCTAGCCAGAGAGGAAATACATGAGACTTTCATGGCTCAGGCTCAGAATGGGTTCAGCTTAGACAGAAGAGACACCCTGTGGAGAGGATCAGATCCTCAAGGATCTGACCCCAGAGATCTGACCCTCTGGAATGTGACCTCAGAGATCTGACCCTCTGGAGGGTGACCCCAGAGATCTGATCCTCTGGAGCGTGACCTCAGAGATCTGACTCTGTGGAGGTAGACCCCAGAGGTCTGTCCTGAGATCTGCCTTCACGGTAGGATGCTAAGATTTAGAGGCAGGAGAGAGCCCTGAGGTCACCTGGACAGGTCACCTCCACTGTCCTGGGACTTTTACATCTCCAGAATGTATGGGGTGGGCTGGGTGGCCCCAAGGTCTGTGGCAGCTGGAATTCTTGGATGACATATTCCCACGGTCTGGCCCATGGCTCTCATTTTACAGATGAGGGAATTGAGTCATAGGGAGGGTAAGGACTTTGACGGGTCACTAGCTGGTGAGGAGCAGAGGACACATGGCTGGCCATGGCAGGTGGTCGTGTGTCCCCACCCAGGTCTCCTGCCAGCTCCCGTGTTCTTTGGGCTGCACGTTCACAGGTGAGGAAGGGAAGGCTGGGAGTGGGGCCTGGCTACCTAGCGGTGGAACCGGGCTCAGCCCTTATGTTTTTGACTTGTCCAGGGTCACATAGTATCTGAGACTGTGTCTGAGCTCAGGTCTTCCTGATTCCAAGTACAGTGCTTAACAATGATGACAACAGCAGCTCACACAGTAGCACTTATTCTGGGCCAGGATTTGCAGCCGTTCTGCTCTCCACCTCCAATGATGCAGAACCAGAGCCCATTTCTTTCTTGACCGCCTCTGACTGTGAGGGGTCTTTCCCTGTTTCCGTGTGCATTTCCTTCCTTCTGCTCCGACTGCTAACACAATGTCCATTTAAACCTTCAGGTCAAGAAAGGGTCATCATCGCCGATGACCTCCCGCACCCCTTCGGACTGACCCAGTATAGCGACTACATCTATTGGACCGACTGGAATCTCCACAGTATTGAGAGAGCTGATAAGGTTAATGGCAAAAACCGGACCCTGATTCAGGGCCATCTGGACTTTGTAATGGACATTCTGGTCTTCCACTCTTCCCGCCAGGATGGTCTGAACGACTGTGTACAGAACAATGGACACTGTGGACAGCTGTGCCTGGCCATCCCCAGTGGATACAGGTGTGGCTGTGCCACCCATTATACGCTGGATCCGAACCACAGAAACTGCAGCTGTATGTGCCTTGGAGCCCTTCCCTCCAGTCTCACCAAGGGTCACCCCGGGGCTGGGGGCTGGGAAGGGCATTGGCCTCCTGTCCACTGGAGGAGATTCTTGAGTTAACAAATGGGCTGAGCCATTCAGTTCAGTCATCCAGCACCTACTGTGTGCTGGGCACTGGGAAACACAAAAAGGAAGCAGTGCTTGCCTCAAAGAGCTTACATTTGATTTAATACAACATATGTTGGAAAAATGAACGCAAAGTGATTTTGGGAGAGGGAGTTGGGAAAGGCCACTTCTAGAAGGCGGGGCCTGAGCTTCCCCTTCCAGTATGGTGGCAGCCCATGCCAAGGCAGAAAGGCAGCAGGTGGGATTCCATGTACGCACACTATAATTATTGGGAGGTTCATCTTCGTAGATTGGAAGCTCCCTGGAGGCAGGCACTTCGTCTCGTTTCCCCCCATGTCCCAGAAGTCTCTTAACAAATATTGTCTGTCAAAGCCAGCCAAGCGGAATGAGAAACCATCTTGGACGACTTCTGGGAGATGGGCCTACTTGCTTCCTGAATTTTTTTATTCTGAAAGCTTCTAGGACCAGAACAAATCGAGACTGTTCCCCAGTGAGTCTTGGGGAGTGGGTTAGAATTGTGAAGAGGTGGCTGTTAACCCAAACAAGCCCATCCCACCCAGGGCTGTTGTTCGGCTCTCAGAGCCTGCCAAGCCTAGCGGGATGCCCAGAGTCCAGGCGGGGAATCCCAAGTAGTCTGGGTGTTACAGTGCCCGTTAGCTCACAGGCAGTCACAGCATCTCAGGGTGAAAAACAAGTCACCTGGTCCTGGAGCTGAGAATAGCAGCTTTTGGTCTGAATGGTGAGAGATGTCCTCTGACATCACTGGAGGTGGTATTGAGCACAAGGGGGTTTCTTCTTGGCGTCCGTGTCTTTTTTAATAAGCTGACGTGAGCTGGAACCTTGCCCATCATCCCCAGTGTGGCACAAGTGCCGCCAGCCTAGCTTTTCTCACTTTTCCCCGTTTCTCCCTTCTGACCCTGTCATTCAGCGCCCACCGCCTTCCTGCTGTTTAGTCAGAAATGCGCTATCAGCCGGATGATCCCGGACGACCAGCAAAGCCCGGACGTGGTCCTCCCCCTGCACGGCTTGCGCAACGTCAGAGCCATCGACTACGACCCGCTGGACAAGTTCATCTACTGGGTGGACGGGCGTCAGAACATTAAAAGGGCCAAAGATGATGGGACCCAGGCAAGTCTGCTTATCGGATCTGGGGGTGGTGTCCGGCATCAGCGCAGGCTTGCGCACCCGTCCTCCCAGGAGCCCCAACCCTGGCTTTGTGTAGTGAGGAGGACAAAGAGGGCGATGAGGCTGCTGCTAGCTGGCACTCATAAGGCCCTTTAGATCTGCAAAACGCTTTACGAATATTAACACATCTTATCCTCACAACAGCCCCAGGAAGCAGGTGCTATTGTTATCACCTCCATTTTGCAGATGGGGAAACTAAGGCAGATAGAGGTTAAGTGACTTGTCCAGGGTCATACAGCTAGTATGTGTCTGAGAGTGGGTTCAAGCTCAGGAGCTCCTGACTCCAGTCTAGCGCTCTGTGCCCTGTGGCGCCCCCTAGCGGCATCTGTAAACGTCAGACTATCATCCTGGCTTCTTTGGCCTTCTGGCTGCAGTGTGTACACACTACACAGTGTGTAGCACAGCCCTGAGACTAGTTATCCGTGGGTAACTAACCCATGCTTGACAGGCACTTGTCTTTGCGGTAACAGTACCCACCTTGAGACCCCTTCACCTGGTCCCAAACCCTAAGCCTCATTCGGCCTTTGCCTCTGCCATGATTGTGTGAATGGAGACCCTCTCATTTGGACTCTATTATGGGCAAGGGCATTCCAGGCTCTGGTCACACCTCTTCAGCACCAGACAGCAGAGAGCTCACAGGGGTCTCCATTGGTAGGGACCAGTTTGGGGCTCAGAGAGGATCTTTGCTCTGGGGCTTTGGAAGGCCAGAAGGTGCTCTGTTGGCTTGATGCTTCCCAGCAGACAAAGCCTGGGGGGGTAGATTGCCTGAAGATGCTGGAGGTGGCAAAGCTGCTTGGACAGGCTGGCTCCAGGCTGTGGCCAGCTTCACAGAGAGGCTTTAGGGGATTTCCAGGCATCATCAGAGCAGTTTGGGGAATTATCTTTTGAGTTTCACCCCAATCCTTAGCAATCATAAAAGTCTATAAGCGATTTTGCTTCATCAGGAGCACAGTCCTTCTCCTGTGGGTGGGGGATAATTACATAGTTGGGTGGAGTTCACAGTTACTGGGGAGGGAGGCATATTCTTTGTATGTCAAATAAGGTCCCTACTCAGAGATCTGGTCATATGTCTCAAATGTCCCCAAATCTGTGTCCTGCGTCCTTGCACCCTGCATCTATCAGCTCTCAGTCAGGGGGCAGCATGCTTTGTCATGAGTCCTTTGGAGTCATGGTTGGTCACTGAGTGGGTCGGAGTTCCAAAGTCTTTCAGAGTTGTTGAATGTTAGAGTATTGTTGTTGCAGAAATTATTGTCCTGGCCCTTTGTATCATCTCATATAAGTCTTCCCAGGCTTCTCTGAAAATCTTCAAATCATCATTTCGTTGAGCACAGGAGTAATCCATTGCATTCATAGCCCATAGTCTATTTTGCCATTCCCCGGTGGATGAGCACCTTATGGCAGCAGCAGGCTGCATCTGGAAGACCAGCTCTGACCCATATTGAATGTGTGACCCTGAGCAGGTCACTTATCCTGTCACTGTGCCCACAAACAGTGCTAATACTATAGGCAGTAGAGAAGGTGATGGTCTGCATTGATTGACAGTGTTCCCTTGTGAGGAAGTGTCTATGCCAATGAGATCAGTCACCCTCCGAAATATGGTGTGAGGGAGGCAATGTCTCCAAGCATGTGGATCCCAGCCTCGGGGTGTCTGCTCCCTGAAATTTGAGATGATGCAGAATGGAGGACACAGGCTGTCCTCGCAGAGCGTGTGGCAGGCATGCTGTGATTGGTTCCCGTCCACTCATTCCACGGTGAAGGAAAGGTTGGCAACTAGGCCCTGCTTGGCCAGGTCCCTGTGACAATAATAAAAGCAGTGCACATTTTGGTGATGCTTTAAGATTTGGAGATGGGGCTGAGGGTGGTGATGCAGGCCTGTGATCTCAGCTACCAGGGAGACAGAGGGCTGGTCACCTAAACCCAGGGGGCCTGAGCTGCAGTGGGCCATGCCGATGGGATGCCCACACTAAGGCTAGTGCCAATGTGATGGGCACCTGGGAGGTGGGGGCACCAGGTGGGTGGAAGGAAGTAAGGAGGATGTGACAGTTCTTTCTCTGCTTTATCCCCCTTGGTCCTCATAACAACTCTGAGCTGGGTGCTATTGTTATCTCCATTTTACAGGTGGAGACCCTGAGGCTGGGGGAGGTTAAATGCTTGGCCCATGGTCGCAAGACTAGTCAGTATCAGAAGCAGGGCTTGAAACCAGGCCAGCTGGCTAACTTGCCCTTCTGGGCTCCGCTCTCTCTTCGCTGGTCATTTTGCGTCCTTTGCCCAGTAGAGTACAAGCTCCCTGGGGTGAGACACACTTGAGATTCTGTCCTCAATCCCTACCACCTGTTGGGTGCTTACTTTTTCCTGAACTAAATAAGTCAACAAGCAATTATTAAATGCCAACCATATACACTTACCTGTCTTCAGAGCTCATGGAGCTCACAGTCGAGGACATACCCATTGAAATGGCTGACGCTCTGTGCTTCCTCCTGATTCTGTCTCGCAGCCGTTTGTCGTGACTTCTGCAAACCAAGGCCAGAATTCGGAAAAGCAGCCACATGATCTCAGCATCGACATTTACAGCCACACCCTTTACTGGACCTGTGAAGCCACCAACACCATCAACGTGCACCGGCTGAGTGGGGAGGCCATCGGTGTCGTGCTGCGTGGGGACCACGACAAGCCCAGAGCCATCGTGGTGAATGCCGAGCGCGGGTGAGGGACCGGCGGCTACAAGGGCATGGAGGGCAGAGAGCTAGAGTCAGAACACCAGGATTCCAGTCCTGGCTCATCCATTTCCTTTTGTCCCGAGGCAGCCTAGGGTAGCGGAGGGTGCTGAGTTCAAATACCCCCTTGGACGCTTCTCAGCCATGGAGCACATATCTTCCTCCTCTGCAAAGAAGGGAGAGCAATGCCACCCTTCCCAGGAGGGTGGTCTGTGTGCCAGGCTCGGGCAGGGCAATGTGTGTAAAGACACCCAAAAGCACCCTAGGAATGCCAGCTAAGGTTAGGAGGTGCTGTGCACGTGGGGAAACCGTTTCTTGCCCGCAAATCTTGATCTTCTCTTCCAGCTAACAATAAGGTCACTTCTGCTCATTATTGCTGGGAAGGTCAAATAAAATAATGCCTCTGAAGTACCCTGTAAGCCACGAGGCACTGGCCAGGTGCCCTCCACAGTGTCAGCTCTGTCTGCGGGCAGTGAGGCAGTGGCCCAGAGAGGATGCCGTCCTGCCTTTGGAGTCCCAACCCCACCTCTGGCACTTGCTACCTCACTATGTCACCATCCAAGCCCCCAGACTGAGTTACTGCCCTGTGACCTTGGGCATGTCATGTCTCCTTTGAGCTAGGTTTGCTCAAATAGGTAGAATTTGAACTCGGGACCCCTGACTACAGAGCTATTACTATTTAGATAGTCAAGTGGCCTTCAGAGATACCTTCTGGAATTCCAGAGATGAGGAATGACATTCCCTGCTCTCAGGAGACTTCTGGGTCACCCGGAAGCTCCAGATGAGTCTCCTGACCTTGTGCAGGCTGGCGTGGCTGGTGGGAAGACTCTGCCATTGGCCGCCCGCACTCACAGCCTCTGTGCCTGTCCTCGGCAGGTACTTGTACTTCACCAACATGCAGGACCGTGCTGCGAAGATTGAGCGGGCAGCCCTGGACGGCACCGAGCGGGAAGTGCTGTTCACCACTGGCCTCATCCGGCCAGTGGCCCTGGTTGCTGACAATGCACTAGGCAAACTCTTTTGGGTGGACGCGGACCTGAAACGCATCGAGAGCTGTGACTTGTCTGGTAAGCGCTCCTACGGCCCTGGGTGCACAGCAGCCCCGGCAGGTCAGGGCAGTCTCACACGGTGTGACGGCCATCTAGATGGCCTTCCATCCAGGGCCTGGCCTCTTCAGTGCAGGGGCATCTCAGCTTTGGGACAGATGACTGAGGGGGTGTCAAGCACTTGCCCACTGTCTTTTCAGAATTTAGGCTTAGAATAACAGTTGAGGGAACCCCCCAAAGGTTAGGGTCTGTGCCCATAAGGGTGACCAGCTCTACCCAAACCCCAAATTCCAGAACATTTCTAAGCAACTCTAGGGCTGCTTAAGGGCTGAGGGGACCTTGCCTGGGTGATGCTGAAGAAAAGACCCCTGGGTTCTTCTGGGATATTTCCAAGATAGTTTAGACGCTCTTAGGAGTTCAAAACTGGATGGCCCCTACTCTGTGGTCACTGAAAATTGGGGCAAGTTTCTCAAGCCTCGTGGTAAACGCTAGCCAGCCCGGTGACTACATCAGACACAGAGTCCCACTGCTCCTGCATAGTGCCCATCTGCCAGGGTTGTCATGGCAGTAAAATGAGACAATGTGTCCTTGCATTGCCGCCATCACTGTTTATCAGAGGCAATGAGATGGCCGACTCAGAAGCCTCCAGGTCCCACCTTTGGCAGACTCTCCTCCCACTATTATTATAATAATGATTCTTTTAAACTCACTTCCCCCTGGGGTAAAGGGGAAGCTGAGGGCGCTGACCACAGGAGGGCAGCCCATGGACAGCCTGTGTCTTTCAGCCCCACGTTAAGATCATGGGGCAGAATATGCACCCCCTGGGGACAGGCATTGCCTCACTTCTGTGCTTGTTTACCCAGCCCTTAAAAGAGGCCTCACCTAGCCCAGAATAAGTTCCTAGTAAAGGATTGTTGATTGACTGACTGAGGGCTGGTGTTCTCAGCTGCTTCTCTCCAGGCCCCGCCAGTCAGAGCTTCCCTGGCTGCCTTTCAGACCCACTGTTCAGGACCCGGGCACAGCCAAGCTGCAGCCCACCAGCCAGGGCTTGGTCCGCCGTCCCTCACCGCGTGACCTCTTGTCTCTTTCAGGCGCGAACCGGGTGACCCTGGAAGACTCCAACATCGTGCAACCCATGGGCCTGACGGTGCTAGGCAATCACCTGTACTGGATAGACCGCCAGCAGCAGATGATCGAGCGGGTGGAGAAGACCAGTGGTTACAAAAGGACGCGGATCCAGGGGCGGATCTCTCACCTCACGGGAATCCACGCTGTGGAGGAGCTCAACATGGAGGAGTTCGGTAGGTCGGCCCTGGCTCCAGGCCCCTCTTCTGGCCCTCCACGTCCAGCTGCGGCCCTCCGGCATCTGCCTTTGCCCAGAAGGATGCCATCCCTGTCAGGCGCTGGTGCCACGGGCTAGCCCCCTTTAAGGCCCAGCTCAGGGGTCGCCTCCTCCAGGAAGCCCACTGGATCCCCCCTCCTCTTCAGAGCGCTACTTTGTATCACTTTGTACTCTTCTCCCTGCCTTGTCTTCCTCTTAATAGGCCGCCTGTCATTTTGTTTCTTCTCTGTATGCCCCACCGTAGCACTGTGTCTCACTGTGACAATAGGCATTTGCTGGCTCAGGGGCATGGAATGGGATTTCCTTTCTGGAGCCTCAGTTTCTTCATCTGTAAAATGAGGACCTTGAGCGATGACCCTTCGGGCCATTGCCGATGGACGTCCTCTGGTCACTTGGCTCCTGCTCACCCCCAGAGGCAGCCGGTGGCCTGGGCAGGCCGCTCCCCCAGGCTGCCCAAGTGTCCACACCTAGACTGACAGCCGCCCTGCCCTGATTGTTGGGAGCCTGGAGTGACCAACGTGTGTAAAGGGCTTCATGAGCCTCACGGCGCCCCAGGAATGCTGGCCATTGCCAGTCTTACTCTCTCCCTCTTCTCCTATCTCAAACTGTAATAATGATATACGTTGTTGCTGTTTAGGTGTTCTTTAGTTACGTCCATCTCTGTGTGACCCCATTTGGTGTTTTCTTGGCAAGAATTCTGCAGTGGTTTGTCATCTCCTTCTCCAGCTCATTTAATAGGAAACTGAGGCAAACAGGGTTAAGTGACTTGCCCAGGGTCACACATCTAGGAAGTGTCTGAGGCTGGATTTGACCTGGGCAAGATTTGTCTTCCTGACTCTCTGCCCTGTGACGCCCCCTAGTGGCCCAATAATAGCATACCACCAACCCCATAAGAAACTGGGTCATGGACATCCTTGAGCAAAGCCGACTTCCAGGCTCAGCACTGAAACAGCAGCAGCAGGTGTTTGCAGAGTGCTTTCAACTTGTCACCTTACCGCAGCGCTGGGAGGGAGATGCTGTTATTTTCTCCATTGTATAGACCAGGAAGCTGCGGCTGGGTAGGTGACTTGGTCAGGGTCACACAGCTAGTCTGAAGCTTTGGTCTTCCTGATTCCGAGCCCAGCATTCTTGCCGCTGCACCCCCTCCCTGAGGAGCTCCCTGGAGACGCCCGTGTCGTCCAGGAGGGGCCGCCTGTGGTCAGGAAGGCTGCTCCTTGAGCACGTTTCTGTCTGCTTCCTTTGTGCAGCTGCTCATCCGTGTTCCCGAGACAACGGAGGCTGCTCGCACATCTGCATCGCCAAAGGCGACGGGACGCCAAGGTGCTCCTGCCCCGTCCATCTGGTGCTCTTACAGAATCTCCTGACATGTGGAGGTAGGTGCTGGGGTCGCTGGCCGGCTTCTGGAACCTTCCCTGCCTTGTCTCCGTATCCGGGGTGACGTCCAAATCAGGGGTCTTAGGAAGCGCCTGCAATATCCAGTCTGTGTGCGCAGATGTGTGCACACATGCATATACATGTGCACACGTTCCGTGTCACATACATAGTTATGTGCACAGTGGCCGCTCCAGAGAGATATGCATGAGACAGTGGCCGCCTGCCCATGGGCTTCCTCTGTGTCTTTTCCCAGAACCCCCCACGTGTTCCCCAGACCAGTTCACATGCTCCACGGGGGAGATTGACTGTATCCCGATGGCGTGGAGGTGTGACGGCTTCCCAGAGTGTGACGATCACAGCGATGAGGCCAACTGCCCAGTGTGCTCAGCCTCCCAGTTCCAGTGTGAGAAAGGCCAGTGCATTGACCTGCGCTGGCGGTGCAACGGGGAGATTGACTGCCAGGACAAGTCTGATGAGGTCGACTGTGATGGTACGAGGGCATCTTGGGATACCGGGGGCGGGGCGGGGGGGGCAGGGAGCCTCGGGACATTTCCCATGCCCAGTCTCTCAGAACCCAATCCACCAAGTCTTTTCTGAGCACCCACTGTGCACTAGGCATATGATAGGGACTGGGAACCCCACAATGAAAGGATACCTGCCCTCAGGAAGCTTCTATTCTTGCCAAGGAAGGAGGCACTGATGATTAGGGGCCTCAGGAATGGAGCAGAGGGCATGGCTCTTAAACTGAGCCTTGAAGGAATTCTGAGGAAGGAGGGCATGTCAGACTTGGGATAGCCAGAGAGCCTTACAAAGGCTTGGAGGTGGGAGATGGAATCTTGAATTCTGGAAATGACTGGAATGGAGAGTATATGAAAGGGGGAGTATAAGTGAAACATAAGTCTGAAAAGGTTAACTACAGGCAGGTTGTGGAGGACTGTCAATGCCAGGCAGTGTCCTCTGGGTCCTAGGCAGCCACTGAAGGCTCCTGAGCAGAAAAGCCACATGGTCAGGTTGCCCATGAATACTTACAGTTTGAGAAAGGTTCGGTTATATATTTTAAATGCTTGGAGAGGAATGACATCATTGCAGTTGAGTACAGCCAGGAGGGTCAGGAGAAGAGCCTTGGCACCTATCTCTTGCTTGTCACAGTGGGTATTGGCCACCAGCTGGTGACTTTCTTCCAGCCACAGCACTTGTTGACAATATCTGCTCGAGAAAGAGTATGTTGTGGGGTGGGTGAGAGCTGGCTGCTGAATCCAGAGGCCCTGGGGTCCAGTCCTGCTGTGATCCTGGACAGGACACTCAGTGCCTGGAAAACTGGGGCATCTGAGTTGGCACAGCAGAAGCCCATCTCCATTGGCAGATGCAATGTCCTCCCCAGAGACCAACACTGAGAAAGACACAGGTCTCATCCAAAAGGAAAAAATCTAAGGCAGGAATGGCTTGCAATCCATGTTGGTGGGGAGCTGCTCACCCCCCAAGGAATTCCAGATAAATTATTGTAACTCCTGTCCAAGCCCCCCCCCTCCCCCAGCATTTATCACTTGCTTCCCTGGTGAGATTTTTCAGAAACATGCCCCCCTCATGCCCCTCTTCCGTGATCCCCAACACATGAAAACAGACCCGGAGGTCCAGGAGCCTTGAGGGGGAAAGGGTGTGGCTGAGCTCAGAGCCTTTCATCCCCTCCGTTCCTTCATGGCCCAGGCTGGGCCGCAGAACATTTCCTCTGTGCCTCCTGCACTGCAATAATAGGATTTCTAGCCGTTTGTTTATCTGAACAAGGTGGGGCGAAGCAAGGGGTGGGCCATTCTGAGCTGCAGTTTTCTCATCAGGCGTCCCTGAGGCTCCTTTAAGCCTAACTCTGTCATCTTCAAGCCCACTCCAGAGGGCTCTGGAGAACACGGGCATTTCTGTAGCTCACAGGGCCCCTGCTGAGGCACCTGTCTTTAGAATGTAAAAATTGGGTCAAGAAGCTATAGTTTCCCTTAAAAAAACAAAAAAAACTAAACAAGACAGTTTTGTGTTGGTGAAAGGGCCTCTTTGGCTCACTGGCTGCACGCAGTGCAGGGGTTGCTCGGGCTGTCTTTGCACTCAAGAGTGGCTGACCTCAGACTCAGCCAGCCAGGCAGCGGGCTCTTGCCATCCGCGCTCTGGCTCATACAGCTTCAGTGTCTGGGAAGATGGCCAGGAGGAAGCCACTGAGCTCACTGGCCCCCTTGTCCCTGTTCCCTTTCATAGGAAAAGTAATTGAGGTTCTTGTTGATGTTCAGCCTGGTCAGCTTTGCCCAGAAGTCTCGTTATTGGCCAGAGTTTATATGATTAAGCAATTCATAGCCTTTTCCAAAGGGGCAAAGGGGTGTTCTGGGAGGATGAGCCCCTCTGGTGTGAGGGCTGCCCTGGTCAGGGCTGTCCTTTGGTGTCTGCTTTCACTGAACTCTGGCCTGTGGAACGCTCTTGGATGAAGACACAAAGAAGTGATCAAGTGGTGTCAGAGGAGAACCCACAGAGAGGCCACAAAGACAGAGAGGGAGTCTGGAGGAGAGGCTGATCAGTTTTGGCAGAGGCTGTTGGCTGTTGGGTCTGGCCGAGACCACCCTTTCCCCTTCTCCTGTGCACGTGTGGACTGTAAGCTGCATGAGGACATGGCCTGTGCCCACTGCAGACTCCCCCTACACTGAGTACAGGACCATGTGCATGCCCTCAGTGTTTAATAATGTCTCTTGCACGACTCACTAGCTGAGCATTTAAAGACCCTGAGGTGGTCAGGACAGAGGTTTGACTCCTCGGTAACAGGCAGGACTGACTGGTTCATCTTGGCTTTTCTTCCCAACCAGCCATCTGCCTGCCCAACCAGTTCCGCTGTGCCAGCGGCCAGTGTATCCTCATCAAGCAGCAGTGTGACTCCTTCCCAGACTGCATAGACGGCTCTGACGAGCTCTTGTGTGGTGAGTGGGCCTCAGGGCCGGGGGACCCTGCACTCAAGACCTGTTCTGACAGGGCTGCCTGTGTGACCTTTGCCAATGCCCTTACAATCTGCTGTAGTGCACATTTTAAGTGCCTACTAAGTGCTAAGCCCTGCTTAGCCTTAGCTATGCTAAGCCCTGGGGCATAAAAGAGAGTCCCTGCCCTCAAGGAGCTCCCAGTGTAGAGGGAGAAGCCAATGTTCAAGAGAGGGGTGAAAAGCAGAAGCGGGGGAGGGTGCTGGGTGCAGGACTAGATGGCAGAGCAGTGGTGGGGAGGGAGCAGCTGGACCCTGGGCCTGTGTACAGGGAGGCCTTGGGAAGCATTTTTTGCTTCACCTTGTAGCCCTCTCTGGTGAGTACCAGGGCTGGAGCTATCTCACTGGGGGTGAGTTTTTCCTGGGGCGTGGGGGGTTGGGAGACCAGGTAGGTGACTGGTGCTGCTGTCTGTAAACAGTGGGGTTGGAGTGAGGGCTCTGGTGACACGTCCCTCTGCCTCTCCGATAACTAAAGCCCCTTGCTGCCAGAGAAGAGGGCCCTAGCCAGGTCCAGGAGGGATCCTCCTCCCCAACCTGTGTTTTCTCTGGCTCAGGAAGCTGGTCCATACCCAGCTCTCTGCACCTCTAGGCCAAGTCTCTCAGGGAAGCCCATGGGTCCCAGCTGCCTTCCCTGTACCTGCCTGCAGCCAGCCGCAAAGGCTGGTATATAACCAATAGGGACTCTGGGTCTTTGGGAGAGGATGCCAAGGAGTGAACCTCTGGATTTTCTTTATGAAATGGATGATGTGTGGATGGTCGGATCCCAGAGGACAAGGCCTATCTCTCTTTGGTTAATGCATGTAGGTCTGCTGTCCCATGTATTTAGTGGGGATATTGTTTGTCAGGTATATTATAATGGGTGTGGATTGGACTGAGGGACCCTTCCCACTCTCAGATTCTGTGACTGGCTGATTCGATGAGATCTGGGCCTATGATTTCCTGGTCTGGATCCTGCCAATGCAGATGGGCACCAGTCTGGTAACTTGACAGACTTAGAGCACTGCCTGGGAGGGCTTGCCCAGTGGATGACCTGTCCAGGGGATTAGGGGTATGATTGGAATGCGGCTTTTCTTGGCTCCAAGGCCCCCTCTCCAGCTATCCCACTATAAGCCTCTCTGATGATGGGTTCATTGAAATGAATAAAATACAGAGGGACAAGTGCCTAAGCTGTCACTCCTCCTGTGGCCCAAATGGCCCAAACTCCAGACTTTCCATAGGACTGGGCCAGTGGCATTCCGTCTTTCCATACCCAAGATGATGCTATTGCTTTCCAAGTCCCGTCGACCGTTCCTCTCTTTCTCTTGGCAGAAATCACAAAGCCGCCTTCGGATGATGCGCCCTCCCATAGTAATGCCATCGGCCCTGTCATCGGGATCATTCTCTCCCTCTTTGTGATGGGAGGGATGTATTTTGTCTGCCAGCGTGTGGTGTGCCAGCGATACGCAGGGGCCAGTGGGCCGTTCCCCCACGAGTACGTCAGGGGCACTCCTCACGTCCCCCTCAATTTCATAGCCCCCGGCAGTTCTCAGCACGGCACCTTTACAGGTAGGGATGGGCAGATCCAATGAGAAGACACATATAAGATGATCTTTATACCTGAAACCTGCATATAGATCAGACGGGTGTTGGCTGGTGTTACTGTCAGTGCTGACACTAAGGCCAGCCCGCCTTCCCGTGGTCTGTAGATGGCGGCAGGGGCACGGTAACACCATTCTGTTTGATGTTGTGGGATACACGTGCAGTCCAGTGGTGATAATGGAGCCCAAAGAATGGCAGCAGGGTGAAGCCATCTATCCCATCTGCCACGGCACAGTGATTCCTAGAACATCCCCATGGGCGGTGCGGGGGCAGTGACCAGACTTGGAGTCTTGTCTTTTGTTCTGGGCAACATATTTTAGGAAGAGTGGTCAGGTGGAACGTGTCCAGAGGAAAGAGGATAGGATCGTGTGAAAGGCCTTGAGTTCATCCCATGTGAGAATCAGTTGAGGGATCTGGGATTAACTCTCTTCAGGTTTTCAGTGGGCTGTCATGTGGAAGAAGGATGGTTTGGCCTCAGAACTCAAAACTAAAAATAAGAGTAATGGGTAGAAATTGCAGACAGAGAAATGTAGGCTCAGTCTCAGGAAGAGAGCTGATGCAAGTAGGGCTGTGCAAATGGGGCGTGGGCCGGAGGCCTCAGAGGTTCCAAGGTACCACTCCTCTCCAACCCACTGAAGGCTGTCATGCCAAGGCTGGGTGACCTTGCTGCCAAGACCGTGGTTGGTCAGGATGGGCTGGCCTTGACCTTTGACAGCCCATCCAGCTGAGAGATTCTGGGCTTTCCAGGATCTCCTTGGTAATGCAGACCCTTGTCCTATCCCCTCTCTGGCAGCCAGGAAGCACAGGTCACTCCAGGGTGTGTATGTTCTAGGACTCGGGAGCTCCTTGGCTCACCTGCCTCCCCCTTGTCACTTTCTAGGCATCTCCTGCGGCAAGTCCATGATCAGCTCCATGAGCCTCATGGGGGGCAGCGGCGGCCTGCCTCTCTACGATCGGAACCATGTCACTGGGGCCTCGTCCAGCAGCTCCTCCAGCACTAAAGCCACTTTATACCCACAGGTGAGTGGGAGCAAGAGAGGAGGGAGGAGAGAAGAGGGAGAGCAGCAGAGGAGTTGGGCTGGTGGCCTCTTCTCACAGCCTCCCTGCCTCCCCTTCCCAGAAGGGACAGAGACAGAAGCCTGAGGCAGAGTGATTGGTGTATTAAGACAAAGCTTTTCCCCTTGAGTTCCTCTTTCTTTCCTTTCCTTTTCTTTCTTTGCCTTCCTTTTTTATGTTCCTCTGTATTTTCCTTCTTTTCTTCCTTCCTTTTGCTCGCTCAAAGCCGGGATGTGAACCCCAATCTTCTGACTTTTACATCCAGCCCTCTTTTCACTAAACAACACAACCTCCAATATTTCAATTCAATTCACAAACGTTCGTTAAATCTGTATCAGGTGCAGAGGATGGTGCTGAGGATATAATGACAAAGAAATGACTTAATCCCTGCTTTCCAGAAGCTTCTCCTTTGGTGGAGGTGGGGAGAGGGTGGGGAGGAATGCTGCATACAGTCTTTAAATAGATCATTTGAAGCCAGAGACTGCACTGGCAGTTAGGGTGCCCAGGGAACAAGCCTGGCTTTGTCAGGGTCATCCAGCCATTTATGGCAGGTCTGCCAAGCCCAGTGTGCTGTGCTACAGGAGAGACACACAGGAGGAGAAAAAATGACCCTCAGCACTGGGGAGACCAAAAGTATCCATATGCTGGACTCCTGGCCTCCAGCGCTGCCTCTGGCCACTGACTTGCTGTGGACCTGCACCCGGCCCTTTCTTCCCCTCCATCATACGGGATGTTCCCATGGAGGTCTCAGCTGGGATAGTCAATGACCCGGAAGTGGACATGGCATAGAAAGTGGCCTCGGATATTTGAACTCGGCCTCAGCTTCCCAGAGACAGAGAAGGCTTGGTCCCCAAACTGCTACCACTCTCCAAAGGAAGTAACCATTATGGACACAGTGGGTGAGATTTGGTCAGATCTAAAGAGCCCTTGTTGATGTTGGCTGGGAGGCTGATCTGATGGAAGCAGACATTGATGTAGATCTCGAATACGCCTGCCATATCACGGGCCACAGCTAAAGGGAAACGCCAGGACTGACTGGGGATGGCCTTTGTTCTCTCCTAGACCTTCTTCCACTCAAGTCCCCTACCCTCTAGTCCTGGCCTTTGCATCTCTTAATACAGCCGTCCAGACTCCAGTGGATGCTGAGGATTGTGGACCCAAAAAAGTTCCCTGAGTTCAGTCTCTCTGAGGCCTCCCTCCCAAGAGGAGTCAGCCTGTTGGAATTCACATCAACTCCTCTGGGCCAATGGAGACCATGGAGGACAGGCCTAAAGTCCTGGTCAGAAGCCAGTTAGATTTAGGATTTGTAATAATTTGTGGTTTTCCATCATTCTTGTCATCCTGTCCACCTCACACAATCCAAAGTTAGATTTGGGGAACCAGCATTCATTGGTGTAAGAAATCTGGGTAAGACAGTGATGCGACTCTGGTGTTTTATGATCTGTTGATTTAATGACCTAAAACATTCATTCTGATGAGCTGCAAAAGCACAGACCTCATCTAAGACACAAGGGAGGATGCTTCCTTTCAATCAGCAAGCATTTATTAAGTGCCTACTATATGCAGAACATTGTAGGAGGCCACATTTGCAGACTGGCTTTGAAAACCACAGATGGTCTGTCTTCTGATTAAATGAGGTGGTGTCTGTTAAGTGGAACTACAGGAATGTGGGTGACGTTTTGTGGTTCTGTTACTATTAAAACCTCTTCTGTGGGAAGAGCTGATGACGATGTTGCTCGGTCAGTCAGTAAGGACTCATGAAGTGCCTACTGTGTTCCAAACACTGTGCTAAGCTCAGGGAATATGAGCAAAGGCAAAAGCCTGTCCTTGTCCCCAAGGAGCTCTCAGTCCAGTTGGGGAGGACTACGTACAAACAAGTTACATCCAGGATAAATTGGAGAGAATCAACAGAGGGAAGACAGTGAGGCAAGGAAGCAGGACAGGTGTCTCCCACAAGTGGAGTTGTAGCTGAGGCTTGAAGCAAGCTAGGGAAACCCATAGGCAGAGACGAGTAGGCACAGGAAGACAACCATGAGATGGCCCCTGGCAGGGGGTGGAGGGTCCTGTGCCAGGCCAGACAGGGGTCAGTGCCTTGTGGGCGACTGTGGGATAAGAAGACAGTAAAGGTGAGGGGCAGGGGCTTGGGTTTTTCCCCACTTAATAGTATTTTATTTTTGCCAAATACACAAAATAATATTTTGAGGTCCAAATTTTTCTCCCTCTGTTCCCAAGACAGCAAGCAATCTGATATAGGTTATACATGTGTAGTCATGTTAAATGTATTTCCACATTCGTCATGTTGTGAAAGAAGAATCAGAACAAAGGGAAAAACCATGAGAAAGACAGAAAAAAGAGAAAAGAGTCTGCTTCCCTCTGCATTCAGCCTCTATGGTTCTTTCTCGGAAGGTGAATAGCATTTTCCATCATGAGTCTTTTGGAATTGTCTTGAATCGTTGTATTGCCGAGAAGAGCTAAGTCATTCACAAGTGATCATTGTTACAATGCTACTGTTACCATATACAATGTTCTCTGGGTTCTGCTCACTTCACTAGCATCAGTTCATGTGAGCCTTTCCAGGTTTTTCTGAAATCTGCCTGCTCATCCTTTCTTAATGCACAATAATATTCCATTACATTCATCTACCACAGCTTGTTCAACCATTCCCTAGTTGGTAGGCATCCCCTCAATTTTCAATTCTTTGCCACCACAAAAAAGAACTGCTATAAATATTTTTGGACATGTGGGTTCTTTTGCCTTTTTATGATGTCTTTGGGATGTAGACCTAGAAGTGGTATTGCTGGGTCAGAGGACATGCACTGTTTTATCGCCCTTTGGGCATAGTTCCAAATTGCTCTCCAGAATGGTTGGATCAGTACACAACTCCAACAACACATTAGTGTTCCACTTTTTTGAGGGAGCAGGTCTTGAAGTCTTTGAATGCCAGAGTATTTTTTTTTATAAGCAATTGGGGTTAAGTAACTTGCTCAAGGTTACACGGCCAGTTATTTCTGGGTGTGGTGCTAAGTATCTGAGCCCGGATTTGATCCCCAGGTCATCCCGACACTGGAGCAGGTGCTCTTACTCGCTGAGCCACCTGGCGGCCCCGAGAGTATTTTTTCTTTAATCCTGGAGGTTAGGGGAGCTATTGAAGTTGATTGAATGAGAGGGGTGTGTGTGACATGGAAACTGATGAGATCACCGAGTGAAAGAACATAGAAGGAGAAGAGAAGAAGGCTCTGGACACTCATCATTCGTGGGAGTAACCTAGAAGACCCAACAGAGGAGGGGTCAGATGGGCACGAGGAGAATCAGGAGAGAGTGGTATCCAGAAGACCTAGAAAGAAGAGAAGGTTGAGGAGGAGGGGCGTGTCAGCAGAGGCAAAGTTTGTAGAGAGGCCAAGAAGGATGAGGACTGCGAAGAACCCATTGGGTTTGGCAGCTAAGAGACTATTGGTAACGTGAGAGAGCGGTTTCACACGAATGATGAGGGCAGAGGGCACACTGTTGAGAGTTAAGAAGACAATGAGGAGAAAGGAAGAGTGGAATGTACCTCCTCCCCATTTTTGCCCTTTTCAATCCTGGGTTTTCTTCAAAGCTCAGCTCAAGTGCTCCCTTCTGCATGAAGCTATGGGCCACCCCTGCCTGCCTTCCCCCGCCCCCAGCCCCTAGAGCACTCTCCCTTCCTAAACCAACCCAAGTATTAGTGGCTTTTCAGTTATTTCCCATTTGGAGTTTTCTTGGTAAAGATACTGTGGTTCGCCATTTCCTTCTCCAGCTTATTTTACAGATGAGGAAACCGAGGCAAACAGGGTGAAGTGACTTGCCCAGGGTCACACAGCTAGTGAGTGTCTGAGGCCAGATTTGAACTCAGGAGGATGTCTTCCTGATTCCAAGTCTGGTACGCCATGTACTGTGGCATCACCTATAGTGTCCTTTCAGTCATGTTCAATTCTTCATGACCCCAGTGGGATTTTCTTGGCGGGGATACTGGAGTGGTTTGCCATTTCCTTCTCCAGTTCATTTTACAGTTGAAGAAATCGAGGCAAGCAGGGCTAAGTGACTTGTCCAAGGTCACACAGTTAGGAACTGAGTCTAGATTTGAACTCATGAAGATGAGTCTTCCTGAGTCCAGGCCCATGGCTCTATCCACCATACCACCTAGCTACCCGATAACGTAAGCATTTGAGGGCCATCTCTAGTCGTCCTGATCTCTATCTGGTCACTGGACCCAGATGGCTCCAGAGGAGAAAGTGAGGGTAAGTCCACTTCACTTGCATGTCACGGCACCACCTCCTGACATCATGATCCTCTTCCAGAATGAAGGACAAGTGATAACAACTTGAGTGTTTACTCTGTGATCACAACAACTTATGTCAATGTGTGCGTTGTTTCTTCAGAGAAGCGGGAGCTTTCTGAGGGCTCTGTCTTTGTGCCCTTAGTGCTCAGGCCATAGAATACTCGATACACAGAATAAATGCGCAGTGATTAGCTCAATCAGAATTCGGTTTAGAACCAGAAGAGACTTTGCAGTCATCTTTTACAGATGCAGAAACTGAGGCCAGAGAGTTTAGTGAGTGTCCCAAATGGGTCTGGGGAGGAAGTGTCAGTGCCAGACATCTAACAGGGTACTGGCTCTGGGTCCGGCAGCTCTCGGGACCCCAGGAGCCTCAGGCAGCTCCTTAAGATACTCAGCTGAACTTGGAATCTGCCGCCTGCTACCTGGGTGGCTTTAACCAAGTCATTAGCCACTCTGGGCTTCAGTTTCTCTGTCTCTAAAGCGAAGGTGTTGGTTGTGGGTCTTGGGCAGACTACTGAATCCTATGGATGCCTTCTTCAAATGATGCTCTGAGGTTTTAAATCATGATTGAAGGAGATGCTAAATTTCAGGAAAGGTCTATGAAAATAAACACATAATTTTTTCCATTGAAGTTCATGGATCCCCTGTGATCTATCCATAGACCCCCTCCCCCCAAGGGATTAAGAACCCCTGGACTAGATCCAGTCTACATCTATAATCCTAAATTATGGTTGGGTTGTGGGTTGCAGTCAGTTCTGTGCAGAGCTTTTCCCACTGATGATTCTTAATGGTGAAGACTTGGGGCACTCAGGCTTCCATCTTGAGGAACAGCATACAGCCAGCAGGCCACGTGTGGCTCCCAGGTTAGAGCCTTCTCTGCAGCCCTCCTGGGCCCTAAGGCAGCTGTGGGCGTGGAGGGCAGCAGTGTGAGAGATGCTGAGCCTCTTGTCCTTTCTCTCCCCAGATCCTGAACCCTCCCCCTTCTCCCGCCACTGACCGCTCTTTGTACAACACGGAGATGTTCTACTCTTCAAACATTCCTTCCACCACGAGATCATACAGGTACATGGTTATCCTCCCCATCCCGCTGGGGGAGCTGCAGCCCCTGCGCCTGCCTGGTGACAATAGGGGTCCCCTGTGGCACATAGGAGAAAAATGAGACCATTGGTGTCTTCGGGGTCATAGGCCTGAAACCAGGTTCCTGGCTCCTAGTTCATGGGTGAGTCCTCAGATCAGATTATTGATTTAATAGGATCATAGATTGGGAGCTGGACATTTAGTCCCCCTTTTATGGATGAGGAAACTGAGGCCCAGGATCCTACATACACATAATGAGCAAGCGTCAGGGGTGGGATGTAAAGCCTGATCCTCTGCCTGCAGGTTCTGTTCCAGAACCTCCTTCTCATGGCTTATTCTGTAGGATGAGGTCAATCCCCATCCAGCATTTACTATGCACTGGAGGGAGCGGGTGTAGCTTCTGTTCCCTAACCACTAAGCCAGTCCTGGGTAGACGCAGGTGCGTTCGCCCAATTCCGGCCCAAAGGGTTGGTGCAGTAGCACCAGGCAGAAGGGGGAGCTTGGCAGGGCTGCCAGCCGGCTCCAGGAATTTCCCAACCAGGGAGCTGTCTAGTACAGTGGTCTTGTGCCCCCTTGTGGCCGATCTTGGAAACAGCCTCAGCAGATGTCAGCCACCAAGTTTGGGAATCCAGCCAGGAGACCTGGGTCTGAGGCCTCTAGCCCCGGGGAGCACTGGCAAGGGCTGGACAAGACCCCAGCCTCTGAGGAACCTGGTCCAGAGAAGGGACCTGCCTGCCCAGGAAGCCCTGGGCCTTATCAATGGTAGTAATAATTGGTTACTGCTTAGTAACGGTGAGCCACGGGGGACCTCGGGCACCATCTTGTCCCATGACCTCATTGTACAGAGGAGGAGAAATGATTTGCCCAATCATGTGGATGGTAATTGTCAAATGCAGGATTTGAACTCAGGTCACTCACATTTCTATAGTGCTGTAAGTTCCAGAAAGCACTCACGGAAACCTCATGGCTCTAAGAAGAGGAAGCCAAGACTCAGAGGCATAGTGCCTTGAGCTAGCCAGGGGCCGAGCTGGGAGTGGGCCCTGGTCTTTGGACTCCATATCCCCCGGCTTTCTTCCTTGTATCCTCTAGGGTCCAACTGCCCCAGCCCAAGGCCCCCGGGCCTGCCTCATCTCCTGGATGAGGGGACACTGGCCTCCTGGCACCAACATCCTTGTTTTCCCTCTTCCCTTTCCAGACCCTATGTCATCAGAGGGATCGCGCCCCCCACGACGCCGTGCAGCACGGATGTATGTGACAGTGACTGCACCACCAGCCGCTGGAAAGCCAGCAAATACTACATGGATCTGAACTCGGACTCGGACCCCTACCCGCCCCCACCCACGCCCCACAGCCAGTACCTGTCGGCGGAAGAGAGCTGTCCGCCGTCGCCAGCCACAGAGCACAGCTATTTCCATCTTTTCCCGCCCCCGCCCTCCCCCTGCACGGACTCCTCCTGACCTCGGCCCCACCCCTGGGCCCGCTTCTGTCCCCTCCCCCTGTAAATATTTTTAAATATGAACAAAGAAAAAATATATTTTATGATTTTAAAAAATAAATAAATATGGTTGGGATTTTAAAACACAAAAAATGTGAATAATACCAGGGTGGGCAGGGTTGTGAAAACTTTGTACAGTGGAAAAATATTTATAAATTTACTTTTTTAACTTAATTCCCTTTTTTTCTGTGCTACTTGACTTGGGTTCAGAGCCTTGAGGCTGCATGCCCAGGGCTGCTATTTATCCTGAGACCTCAGCGGCTTTCGAATCATTGGTTTATTCAGGTCCATCTTTGCTGATCGAACCAAAGGATCCCACTGGACTGTGGGATGTAGGTTACTTATGGTCAGTGCTGAGAAATGGTCACCAGCACAATTGGAGAGGAGGGAGAAGCTGACTGTAGACCCTTTTCCACAGAGCTGGTGCCAAGACACTATAGTCTTAGAGTTGGCTTATTTTATCCAGAATTCTAATCACCTGGAAATCTCCACTTCTCAGCACTTCTGGGCCCAGCTGGAGGGAAGCCTTCTCATTGTGGTCAGCTGTTGTTCAGGCCTGTCCCACTCTGCAGGACCCCAGTGGGGTTTTTCTCAATAAGCATCCTGCACTGATTTGCCATTTCCTTCTCTGTTTCATAGGTGAGCAAACAGAGGCAAACAGGCTGGCGTGATTTGCCCAGGGTTCCTCAGCTAGGAAGTGTCTGAGGCTAAATTTGAACTTGGGAAGATGACCTTTCCAGACGTCTGGTCTGGCACGCTATCCCCAGCACAGCCTAACTAGAGACCAGCTGAGCAGTGGCATCATGGGGGGGGGGGGGGGGGAGGTCCAGGACATAAGGCTGAGAACCCTAAGAGACCTCAGAGACCACTCAGTCCCACCAAGACCTGAGCTGGAACCGTGGGCATACTATACCCAATGTGGGTCATCTAGCCCTTGCTGTGAGGGGCACCAGCCACCTCCCAAGGCCACCCAGGAGGCTTTGGGGCAGCTTGAGAAATTGGCTTTGCATCAAGCTTAACTTACTCTTTGCAGTGACCTCCTGTAGAGATTATATAGTCCAACCTCATTGTCTTACCAAGAAGGAAACTAAGGCCTCAGGAGATGATGGGACGTGCCCAAGATCATACAAGCAGGGGATTCTATCTACTATCTACAATTTAATTCAACAAACATTTGCTTAGCCAGAGATCATCTCCAACAGGCTGACCACCTGGTGTTGAAAGGTCATTGGCCCAGCGGCCTGTGGAACATAAAACTATAAAATGGTGTCACACCTGCTTCCTTGATCACCTTGTGGGCAGAGGAGCTGGAGAAGGTGCAGAGAATGCCACAGTCCTTGGTCCCTCCCAAGCCTCGCTTTGAGGTTGGTCCCTGCAAGAATGGGATCCTTGTTGAATGCCCCATGTGGGTGCCACACTGTAGCACTCTCGACATTCTTGCTAGAAATGAAAGCAGAGGAGAGAAGGGAATTCCAGCTCACGGAAGGCTGGCTCAAGAGGCAAAGAAAGGAGCTGGGGGTGCGGGTTTTCCATACACCCCAAGCGGTAAGAAATCTTATTTCAGGGCCAGTGTTCCTCACTTGTTACAGTGCTGATGACAGGTGTTTGCAAAAATGCCATCGTGGAAATAATGGCAACTTTGGGGCCAACATCAACTGCTCAGGCCGAGACTGGAGAAGTTCCAGGAAGAGCTTGATAAGACTTTCTAAGCTGGGAGTTGGGTTTTAAAAAAATATTTTATTTTTTCTCAACTAAATGTTAAAACAATTTTTGACATTTGCTTTTTTTTGTTTTGAGTCCCAAATTCTGTTTCTCCATCTCTCTCTCCCTGAGACAGTAAGTAATCTGATATAGGCTATCCACGTTAGGCCAGAAGTTCTTAACCTGAGCTCTGTGAACTGGCTCCAGGCATTGTCGATAGAGTGCCAGGCCTGGAGTTGAGACCTGAGTTCAAATGTGACTTCAGACACTTATTGAGTTGTGAGACCCTGGACAAGTCAGCTAATCTCTATTTGCCTCACACTTCCCACCTGCAAAGGGGGGGGGATAATAACAGCACTTCCTGGGTGGCTAGGTGGCGAAGGGAATAGAGCACTGGCCCTGGAGTCTGGAGGACCTGAGTTCAAATCCCGCCTCAGACACTTAACACAAAAACTAGCCGTGTGACCCTGGGCAAGTCACTTACCCCCAACTGCCCTCCAAAAGAAGCAACTAAGTAAATAAATAAATATACAACAGCACCTGCTCCCCAGGTTGTTGTGAGGGTTGAGTGCGAGTCACTGTAAAGTGCTTAGCACAGCGTTTGGCACACAGGTACCACATAAAAGTTGGCTATTATTGACAGGATTTTTTATGACTTTCAATATGATTGGTTTTCTCTGTTATCCTATGTGTTTTATCTTCTGTGTTTCAAGGCATTGTTCTGGAGCAGTTAAGTGGCACAGTGAATGGAACACCAGCCTTGGAGTCAGAAGCACCCGAGTTCAGATCTGTGCTCAGACACTTACTAACTGTGTGACCCTGGGTAAGTCCCTTACTCCTGATTGCCTCGAAACCAGAAAGGCAAGCTGGATACCGTCCTCTCCCCTGCTTGCCCATCTCTGCACAGTCTTTGGGGGTTCTGTATTTACAAATCGAGGTCATCCTCAGGATGTGTGTGAATTACTAGCGGGCAACAACCCGAATTTCACAAACGATGTTCGACAATGCGCCACGTCTTGACTGACTCACAATGTGCTGAAAGATGGAGATGATGAGGTCCCATAGTGGTTAGCATTTACTGATTCTGAACTCAGCCTCAGGAGAACACACGGCTGCCTGACAGGCTCTTTCACAGCAAGATCGGAATTCAAGGTTCCTGGATGGATGTAACCACAGAAATCTCTCTATTCCGTGACCCTCTGATCATAAACATTGTCTGTGGCATAAAACCAGGAGAAGTGTGGTTGCCAAAGGTAACCCCCACAGTGATGGAGTCCAGACCAAGGAAGGATTTTGTGGATTGCAGGTGAATTAAATTGTGTCATCTTCATCAGGCCCTGGCATTGCAGAGACTCTGGGACTGATGTCTAACCTTTCAGAGGAGGTTGGCCTTAATATCTACATAGCGAAGACCAAGTGGGTGAAGGATGTCTATTGCTGGGATTTCAACATACATCTAAATGGCTGTTTGTCCAACAGTATGTGTTATCCGGAACGGATTTCTAATACAGATAATACAGGTGGACATTGAGCCGTGTCCAGAATGGGAAAGGAGCAGGAGGGTGGGCTGGATTGCCTTTGGAAAACTGCGAAGCTCTTTTACTGACGCCAAGTTTCCCACAAAAGCAAAAGCCCATTTTGCAAATACAAACATTTTGCCCATGTTGCTATATAGCAGTGAAGCCTGGGACCTCCTTGTCTACAGAGAATTAGAGATGTGAGCATCATACAGATGGTGACGGAGAGGCTCATGGGGGGTTGAGCAGCCATGATACAAAGCCAAGGAGAAAATCTGAAGACGAAGAGGAGAAAGGGGCGTTATCCAGGAATTGTGAGACGAGAAAAGAAGAGAGGCTGGTGATGGAATGAAGGCAAAGGAAGACAGGTGCCCAGTCAGGGGGCTCCACTGGCACCCTCACAGTGTCAGAGAAAATCAAGGAAGACTTCCAGCATGCTGGGTGGACCCCCTCTGATGAACACTGGGGAGAATATAGGTGAGGGTCACAGAGGATGGGCAGGTGTGGTTGGCCCATTTGGCTGGAGAAGACAATACACAGGCAAACAATGTGACCACAGCCTTGAAAGATAAGGTGAGGTTGGATGGTGGAATGGGTAATGCCAAACAGAGGAGTTTCTGTGTTATTCTAAAGACAATAGGACCACAGTAATTTGACAAACCCAAAGATCCAAGACTTTGGGTCAAGAAATCACTATTTGCCAAAAATCGCTAGGAAGATTACAAAGTAGTTTAGCAGAAACTAGGTGTAGACCAACATCTCACACCTTATCCTGAGATAAGGTCAGTATTGGTGTGTGATTTGAACATACAGGGTAATAGTAATATCATAAGCAAACTAGGGGAGCATGCAATTAATATTGTACCTGTTAGATCTATGGATAGGGGAAGAATTTGTGGCCAAATACGAGATAGAGAGCATCACAGGATGTAAAATGGGTAATTTTGATACATAAGATTAAAAAGGCTCTGCACAAACAAAACCTATGTAGCCAAGATTAGAAGGAAAGCGGAAAACTGGGGGAAATTTTTTACGGCAAGTTTCTCTGATAAAGGTTGTATTTCTTACGTAGAGAACTGAACCAGCTTTATAAGAATACAAGTCATTCCCCAATTGCTAAATGGTCAAAGGTCACTGTGAACAAGCAGTTTTCAAAAGAAGAAACTAAAGCTATCTATAGTTATATGAAAAAATGCTCTAAATCACAATTGATTAGAGAAATGCAAATTAAAAGAACTCTGAGGTACCACATCACACCTATCAGAGTGACTAATATGACAGAAAAGGAAAATGACAAATATTGGGAGGATGTGGAAAAATAAAGACACTAATGCATTGTTGGTAGAGTTGTGAATTGATCCAACCATTCAGAAGAGCAATTTGGAACTATGTCCAAAGGTCTATAAAACTGTGTATACCCTTTGACCCAGTAACATGACTATTAGTTCTATACCCCAAAGAGATCAAGGAAAAAAGAAAGATAGATATATACACATATACGTATATGTGCGTGTATGTATAATATTTATAACAGCTCTTTTTGTGATGACAAAGAATTGGAAATTGAGTAATGCCCGTCAATTGTGGCATGGCTGAAAAAGTTGTAGTATATGATTGTGATGTAATACTGTTGTGCTACAAGAAATGATGAGCAGGATGCTCTCAGAAAAACCTGGGAAGACTTACCTGAACTGATGCAAAGTGAAATGAGCAGAACCAGAAGATCATTGTATATTGTAACATTGTAACGATTATCCACTGTGAATGACTTAGCCATTCTCAGCAGTACAATGACCTAAAACAACTCCGAAGGACTTAGGATGAAAAGTGCCGGCCACATCTAGAGACAGAACTGGAGAAGTCTGAATGCAGATGGAAGCATGGTTTGTTTTTTTTTTTTAACTTTCTTTATTCTTTTTTTTTAGTCTGTGTTTTCTTGTGCAACATGGCTAACATGGAAATGTTCTGTATGACTGCACATATAGAATGTGTCAAATTGCTTGCCTTCTCAAGAAGAGGGGAGAGTAGGGAGAGAGGAAGAGAATTTGGAACTCAAAATAGAAAGAAAACAAATGTTAAAGATTTTTGTTTACATGTAATTGAGAGAAATTAAATTTAAATTAAGACAGGAAGAACCAAGGTAGGTAGGGGAGAGCCAAGATGGCAGATGGAAGGCAGCAGCTCAGCTGAACTCTCCCAACATTTCCCTCCAAACAACTTTAAAATAGCCCCTCAAATAAGATGTTGGATGGCAAAGCCAACCAAAGGTGAGTGAGACATTTTCCCAGCCTAGGAGAGTTTAGGAGGATGGCTTGAGAGGTCTTTACCACTGGGGTGGAGGCAGCACCAGCACCAGCAGGGGGGCTTGGGGGAATGGCAGCTTGGGGAGCTCTCAGCCCAGAGGGAGCTGAAGGGATTCTCCCAAAGTCCCTCAGGGGCTAAGGAGCCTGGTGAGGGCCCAAGTCCAGATCTGCTGGCCCTGTCTAGACCTCTTGCCATCACACATGGCCTCTTGTCTAATCCTCTCATTTTGCTGACTTGGGAGCTGAGGCCCAGAGAGGGTCAGTAAATTGCCCAAGGTCACACAGCAATCTGGTAGCAGGTCCTGCAGCCAGAGCCTGAGCATCCTGCCATATAGGTCATGGTGCCTGGGAGTAGAAGAAGGAAAAGGAACAATCCATCTAGAAGCCCTTGGAGGGGGCGTCTATTTCTTAAATAGGTGCCTGCATGACAGTGAGCTGCCCTGGCACATCAGCTCAGGGCCCTGAGGCTCCCTTGGGCACAGCCCCAGTCTCCCTGCCTCTGTGACCCCTGGCTCTTCCCTTTGGGAGATGTCCAGCATGCCAGTGCTGCACCAGGCTGCTGTTCTCTGAAGGGAGGGTGCTGGGTCAGCTCCAGCCTGGCAAACAATGCAGACTGGCATGCTGAAGATCTGTGCTTTGGTCTTGACTTTGTTACATGCTGCTTCTGTGACCCCAGCTGGGCAAGTCCTGGGCTCAGTTTCTGCTCTGTAAAATGGGGGGAGGGGGACAGACTAGCTGACCTGTAAGGTCCCAACAAGTTCCAAAGCCCATGGTCTCCCTTGGTTTTGTCCTCTCTGGTCTGTCCTTCATTCAGCAGCTGTCAAACTGATTAGACCAAAGCACAGGCTTGCAGGTGGTACTCCCCTGCCCTAGAATCTCCAGTGATTCACTGCTGCCTCCAGGATGAAAAACAAAGCAAACAAACAATCCTCCCCTCCCCCCACCTTGGCACTTAAGGTACTTCCCCCCCTACCATCCCCACCATCCCCATCATCACCCCCAACACTATCTCCCCCACCATCCCCATCACCACCGCCAACACCATCATTATCACCATCACTATCACATCTATACAGCACTTTAAGGTTTAGAAAGTGGCTTCACCATATCTAATTTGACTCCATAGTACAGGGTGTCCCTAAAGTCTGGACACATAGGAAATGTCATTAACTATGCATATTTTCAAGAAATGAAATGAATGAAATTTTTAACATTTTATTTAATTAGCATAAATGAGATTTTATAAGAAGACATAGCAGACACAGGAAATCTATTAATTAACTAAATTAAATTAATCTCATTAATATGAAAAATAGCCCCAATAGCCAATGAAAGCTTTTAGTCCATATGAAATTGTCATGGCTAAAATCGATGCTAATTAAATGCAATGTCCGAGGGACCAACCTGGGGGCGTGCGCTGGGGCCGGGGTCAGTGCTCAGGGCTTGGCTCCCTTCTACTGAAAGGATAAAAGGCCTTTACCCTGGCAGGACCCCCCCCCC
>NW_027187322.1:4822557-4824071 GCF_028583685.1 Petaurus breviceps papuanus
ATCCAGCCACAGCCTCCAGCCACGGCCTCGCTTCACCGTCCTCTCCGAAGGCTTTTGTCCCGCAGCCATCCCCCGGCTGGGCCGGCTCGCGCCCCCTCCCCGGACTTGGCATAGTGCCTCCCTCAGCTTTGGGGCGCTCGTCCCCCTTGCCTCCCCCTCCCCGGACCCTGCACGGACGGTCGTATGTATGTGTCTGCGCATTATTGTTGTTGAAGGGACTCATGACGCGGGGGGATGTCTTGCCTCCCGCGTGCCGCGAAGGCGAGGCGGGGCTCCCCAAAGTGGTCAGCTCACTCATCGCAATCCAGAGGCAGCACCAAAGTCAGGCCTGGCGATGGCCCGGGGCACGGCCACCAAGCTGCAAGCACCCCGCAGGGCCGGGCCGGGCCGCCGGTGAGAGGCGAGGGGCCCGCGCAGCGCTCCCACCCGTGTCTTTGTAGGCATCGGCGCAGGGTGTGAGGGGCAGCGCCTCTGCTGCCCGATCATCAAACATTCCCACGGGCAGCCAGCTGGAAGCGCCAGCCCCGACGGCCTTCGCGCGTGGAACTGTCCGAGTTACGGAATCCCTGGGTCAAAGTCAGCCAGAGTGGTCGGGAGCCGCTGGACGAGCCGGAGCCTGGCTGCGTGGGAGGTGGGTGGAGATTCTCAGGGGGGGTCTGGGGCTCTGGCCAGGCCCTCGGGAGGGGATGGGGGGGCGGCGCACCGCTTCTGCTGCCCCAGGACCCTCTGGATTAGAGGAAGGTCCCAGTTTCCGCTGCAGCCTCAGCAGGGGCCGGGGGCAGCAGTGGCCTGCACCCCCCAAGGCAGCGCCTCTGAGGGTCCCGGTGGCGGCTAGGGGGGACGGCGGATGGAGCTCCAGGCCCGGAGTCAGTCCCTTGGCCCTGTCTGCCTCAGTTTCCTCATCTGTCAAATGAGCCGGAGAAGGAAATAGCCGATCGAGAACACCCCCGAGGGGCTGGGGAGAGCCGGACACGCGTGGCGCCACGGGCCCGGGAGCCGGCCATGTCCTTGGGGTGCACACCAGCAGAGGTGTGGGCGCGCCCGCCTGCAGCGAAGGCGAATGAATGTCTGCGGGTGACGGGGAGGTGGCGGCTGGCCGGCCTGGAGGGTGACGGCTGGGGCCCGGCCACGCGCGGGACGCCCCTGAGTGTGCGAGCTGTTTCAGTCCTTTCCGACAGAGACGCTGCTTGGCTCGCCGTTTGCTTTTCCAGCTCATTTTGCAGATCGGGAAACTGTGGCAAGCTGGGTGAAGTGACTCGCCCAGGGTCACCCGGCCAGGAAGCGTCTGCCTTCGAACTAGGAAGCTTCCTGACTCTGGCTCAGCACACTGTGCATTCTGGCGCCACGCAAGCAGAAAGACCGGAATTCAAGTCCTGCCTGGGTAAATCACTGAACCTCTGCTTGCCTCGTGACAATGGCATCTCCCTCCACCGGCCGGGCCCTTTTGGGGCGGGGACCCCTGGGGGCGTCCCGGAGCTTGGAGCTGGACTCGCACTTGGCTCCCCCCCCCCCCC
>NW_027187322.1:4824471-4904340 GCF_028583685.1 Petaurus breviceps papuanus
CCGCGGGGGGCGCTGCCCTGTCCGGTCCGGTGCTGGCTCACAGGCCCGGGAGGCAGCGGCTCTTTGGGTCCATTCACACATCTGGAAACTGAGTCACACGGGCGGTGTTAAGTGACTTGCGCAGAGTCACCAATAAGTGTCCGAGCCTGGACTGGAACTTAGGGCTGTGGCCGCTCAGCTGTGCCAGCTGCCTGCCTGGGTAGCAGCTCGTCCTGTGTCTGCCTAAGGACGTATGGGGCTGCAGAGAGGGCCAAGGAAATGCTTCAGGAACATTTGGGGAGGGGGAGAACGCTTTCAGTCCGAAGCTTCCTGGAGGAGGGGGCTCTGGAAGGAGTTGTGGGGAGCAGCCTGAGGGGCTATCGAGCTGCTGCTGTGTGTTCACTCCAGTCCACTCTCCATTAGGCCACCGTCCTGCTCGGTGAGCCCCATTGGATCCCTCTGCTTGGCACCCTCTGACCTCACCCCCTGACCAGAACTCTTGGTCCAGTGACCCGGCCTCCTGGTTCTTCTCTGTGCAGGACCCTCCCATCTTCCAGCCCCCAACGCTTTCTCTGGCTGTTGGAAGCCTTTCCCTCCTCATCTCTGCTTACTGAACTGGCTTCCTCTCACCCTCTGCAGGAAGACTTCCCTGGGCCTCCCTCTGGTGATGATGTCCTTTTAGTCCCGTCTGGTTTGAGGTATTCGTTTGCTTCTTGTCAGCCCCTTAAGGACAGGGTCTTTTGCCTCTTTCTGCATTCCCAGTGCTTGGCACCTAGTAGGTCAGTATTAATGGACGTGGGAAGGCCCCAGGAGTGAGTGGCATGTCACTAAGGGAACAGCACGTGGTCCCTGTGCTCTGCAGTGGGGAGTATGTGAAGGGGAATAGTTGAGGGGCTTGAAGGCCACACCATCGGAATGTGTATTTTATTGGGGAGGCCATGGGAAGACAGGCTGCGAAAGGTATGGAAAGGGGAGGAACATGGTCAAACTGGTGCATCAGAGTTAATCTCTGAAAATTCTATGATTTCTTTCCTTTTTATTTTTTCTCTGTTTGTTTAGACTTGTTATTGGCTACTTCTCTGCTGGTTATGGATTTGAGATTTTGAATGTTTCTCTCTTCAGCCCATTCACAGTTGGCTTTTGGCTTTTTCTTTGCAACCAAAGTGCTGAGATGCTGCTGTCCTTAATGAAGTGTCTGCTTGGGTTTGGGCTGGATGGTGTGTGGTTAGTGCTGCTGTTTTCTGGTTCACACGGCTGTGGGATTTACTGGAGTTGACCCCTGACTCTTGGGCAGCTGAGTTGCCCTGTTGTTTATGGCAGGTGTTCAGGAGGTTGATGAAAAATAAGTGGAGTTAAGAAACCCAGTTCCATCAGCCTGCCCCGGAGTAGGTAGTTTCTCTCTAAATGTTGATTTCCTGTCCCTGATTAGATAAGTAACTCCTGGTTTGTCTCTTGATTTAGCCGGCGTTTGGTACACGGTGAGGAAGGTTTCCCCAGTGTCTTTGTTCCAAAGTCAGTTCTTTTTGCTCTAGTCATGTGTAGCCATCAAGCACATGCTTAACCCATTTAGTTATTTATTTGAAACAATCTTTTGACTGTATCAAATAGTCATTGAACATTAAATTTGATCTGCAAATATTGTTGTAAAAAATGTTTATAGTAGGAATCTAAAAGCTTTGGCCTTGTTAATTCTGTGTCTATAAAAATTCTTAAGTATTTAAAAAGTCAAAGGTGTGGCTTACAGAACGGGCCAGGAATTAATTTTGGGGGGGATGCTCAGCCTCGCTGCATGTCACCGTGACATGTAGGGAGAAGTTGAATAAATCATTGGCTGTCCCAAACTCTTCTGGGACACGCTGTATCTGAAGCTGCAGGCTCTTCCAGCAGGCCTTCGTCCCTCAGTTGCAGCAGAGCACCGACTTGTTTGGGCACAGTGCACCCCAAAGACATACACTGCTCATGAGCACGTGGACGTCTGGCTGTTGTTTATTTACTGACGACTGATGTCTTTGGATGACTACCACTTGTACTTTGAGAGTACCCAGTAAGACTTGTCTTTTCCTATAAATAGCTGATGGTTTCTTTCCAGTAGTGCAGGGAGCCCAGGGCACTCAGGGCATGGTTTGCTTAAGGGTCTGCTTTGGGAACTCATAGAATCTTGGAATTTGGAGGGACCTTGGAGAGCATCAGCCTTGAGAAAGCTGAGCCCAGAGTCGCCCAGCCATGGGGCAGAAGCCGGCCCTGAGCCTAAGACCTCACCCCACACTCAGCTCTCATCCCTTTCGGCCACACTTCCTCTAATCATGAAACCTGGACCAAACTCAATAGGGAAATGACTGGATGAGGGTGACTGTGCAGGGAAATGGGGTTGCTGACTTTTCAGAAGGATGTGGATAGAACCCAGAGCAGAGCTGGCGTTTCTGCCCCTCGCCCCCCAGGGCACACCTTCTGGGGAGAAAGTAGCAGTTGTTAAGACTTTCCTTTGTGCATTTCCAGGGCTCAAATAAATGAGAAAATAGAATGTAAATCTCATTAGCTTAGTATCTGGCTCATGTTTCTAGAGCTTTTTAAAGGCTTTTTACAAATACTCTTACTGATCCTCACAACAATCCTGTGAGGCAGATGCTAGTATTATTATTATTATTCCTGTTTTAAAAATGAGAAAACAGAGCCAGAAAGGTTAAGTACTTGCTCAGGGTCACACAGCTGGTAAGTGGATGAGACAGGATTGGAACTCTGATCTTCCGGGCAGTGCACTAGCTCATCCCTGGCTCGATCTAAATTTATTTCAAAGATTCAGACTATGGGAATTGATAATGATAGGGGGACTGAAGGGAAACTTTGTATTCAGGAGACAACAGCTCCTGTAAGACTTGAGGATATGGAGAGTGAACCAATCTGAGAGTGTTTTTTAGGCTGCTGTAATAGCTTTCCTTTGTACAGAAATTAACATGCTTATTACAAGTTAGACTGAGGTGTAGACGGAAAGAACTGAGTTCGAGTTCTGTCTCTTATTCTTCTGGGAGGTTGGGCAAGACACCAAGACAGGGATGTGAACCCGAAGGAGGGAAATCGCCACATTTTTGTTACAACGTTTGGTTTCCCTTATAATTCTGTGTATTTAATTTATGCATGTAAAAATACTGACTTCGTCAGACTGCCAGAGGGGTTGCGGCAAAAAGAGTGAGCCCCAGCTCTGAGGCTAAGTTGTCAGCATGGTGCCAGGCTGTGCTGGTAGCAGGACTTTCCTGACCTGGGAGTTTCTCTCATCAAGATGGTAGGTTCAGTGCTAGTGCAGCTGTGGGGCACAGCGGATAGACTGCTAGGCCTGCAGTCAGGAAAACCTGAGTTCAGATTGACTCAGAGCAAGTCACTTAATATCTGCCTGTCTCAGTTCCCTCAACTGTAAAATGGGGGTAATATTTACACCAGCTTCCCAAGGTTGTTCTCACGATCAGATGAACTGGTAAAGTCCCCAGACAGCGCCTGGTCCTCCCCTTCCCCAGCCCTGTCCTCCCCTTTCCTAACAGAGCAGCGGCTTTGTTTTTCTATATTTACAAGTAGGGAGTACTTTGCAGTCTTTCCTTTTGAACAGGCACCTGGTGAATGTGCCCATGTCTGATCTCCTTAAAGACCTTTTCCTTGACCCTGCGATCCCTCAAGTCATAACTTTGTTTCTCATTGTCATCTTTTCTTTCTCATCTCTTCATCCCTTCTGTCTTGTGACCCCCGCCCAGGCCCTAGGTGACCTCCTGGGTTTTAGGAAGCTGTTCTCTGTTCTCTCTCCAGAGTCCCTGGTGGGCTTCTCCTCCTAGGCCTCTTGGGCCCTCCTTCCACCTGCCCGAGGCGCCTTCTTGTTTTCCTTTGTTGGATCTTCCTCTGGGCACACCCACCAGCCTTGGGGGCTCCCCTGCCCCCCCCCATCTTTTCTTTTGATCAGGGTCCCCTCTTCAGCTCTCTGAACCAGTGATTCCTGGAGCTCTACTCTCTCCTGAATGCCCCTGCATTGCCAGCTGCCTCTTGGGCATCTCCTGCCAGATGTTGAGGAGGCACGTCAACCTCAGCAGGTCTGAAACAGCTCATTGGCCTTCTCTCGAGCCTGTCTGCCTTCTTACAGACCTTGCATACTCTTCTACCTTTGTCCCGCCTCCACTTATCCAGCCACAGCCTGGTGGAGGTGTGTGTCTCTTTATACTTGACTCCTGAAAGCGGAGTCCTTGCACACCTGCAAATCCTGCAGACTCCTTCAGGGGAGCCAGTAAGTCACCACTGTTTTCATAATAGCATGGGAGACATTTTTAAGAGGATAAAGGGATCCCAAGACCGAAAAGTTTCGGTGCTGCCTTCAGGTTGGACTCCCTGCCTGTCGCACTGTCTCCCTCCTTCACTTCTCCATTCAGTTGCCAGAGGGATTTCTCATGAAACCCAACAAACTTCAGGTGCTATAAAGCTCCCACAGCCCGGGCCCCTCCTACTTTTCCAGTCTTGGGACACCCGGTACACTGACCTCCTCGTCCTCTGGTCCAGCAGCATTGGCCGGCCTCTCCTTCCTCCTCCTTGCGTCTCTCCCTTGGTACGGGGGTCCTTTGTCTTCTCAGGTAGCCTAGCTTTCTTGGCTTCCTTCAACACAAGCAGAAGTAAAGTGTCTGAATTAAAGCACAAAAAGACCCTTTCCAACCCAATCCAAGAGATGCTTTTAGAGGTCTTGCCTCTGGCCTGGGCCTGGAGGTCTTTCCCTGTCCTCCCAGAGTGCCTTCCCCTTCCACTTTGTCTGTGGTTGTTTCCGGGTCCTCTCCCTCATTGGAATGTAATCCTCTTGAGGGCTTAGACCCTGTTTTTGTATCTCTCTGGGACTTTAGCAACGCCTTAACAACAAATGTTGACTGACTAAAACTCTCATGACCTCTAACACTGACAGCCTCCCTCCTGGGTGCATTTATCTCCCTGGGTCTTCACAGTCAGCCTGACATTTCCTTTTCTGTTTTGCTGCCTCGTTGAATGTGGCTTCTCTTCCTTCCCCACCCTGCCCTCTTACACCCTGAGCTGTCTGCTAGACACCAGTGCCTGGGGTCCTGGAGGCATCTCCTTTGAAGGGTCATCCCATCCCTCCTCCGCACCTGGCTATTTCTGTTGAGGGCTCCGTCACCTTCCCACCACTTCTGGTCCGCGGCCTCTGTTGTCTGCAGCCACACTTTTTGCCCCCGAGCAGCAGTTGCTGAGTCTTGTCAGTTTGATGTCCACAACATTCTTCACCCACTGGACTTTGGACTTCCAGTCTCTCCATTCACCTAGCTGCCAAAACGATGTGAACGATGTGATTGATCACAAAACACTCCTGCTCAAGAAACCTTAGTAGCTCCTTTGGAATTCAAGGATGTGCAAAAAATTCCACACTTGACCTTTAGAGTGCTGTGTATACTGTCTCTTCTATAGCAGCCAGATTGCATTGCATGGATCCCTGAACTTGGAGCCCCTTTCTCTGGCCTTGAGATCTTTGTGCCCAGGACAGTCCCCAGGCCTGAAACCAGCTTTTTCTTTCACCTCCACCTCATAAAAGTTCTCTCCTTGAGAACACAACTCATCTGCTGCCTTCTAGGGGAAACTCTTCCCAGTGATCAGTTCTGCCTGCTGGTATTCTCACTCCTTGAATCAGACAGAAGGCAGACAGAGGACATGGACAGAGAGATGGATGGAGGGGGGGAGAGAGAGTGAGCGAGTGACCGTGTGTGTGTGTGTGTGTGTGTGTGTGTGTGGAGATGTTGGTGTCTTGGCTCAGCACCAAAAGTTCCTGGAAGGGAGGGGCTGGTTTCCCCTTTATCCTTGTATCGCCAGTGCTTTGCACTTGTACAAAGGAGGTAGCTTAAAAATGCCTCTTCATTGGCTTGGAAGCTTGTCATCTTGGATTTTATTTCAGCCATTTCAGTAATGCTTGTGTTCTTAATTTTGCTTGAATATTAATGAGGCTTGACTATACTTAGGTCAGCCAGCTAGCAGGATTTAGTAAGCATCTACTGTAAGTAGTAAGCAAGGCACGGCGCTAAGCTCTGGAGATGCAGAGAGGCCAGAAGGCAGCTCCTGCCCTCTAGGAGCTTATAGTCTAAGGGAGACGAGGTGCTAGCAGAACAAGCTTGTCGTTCGCTCATTCTCCAGTCGTGTGCAGCTGGCTCCTGGACCTCTGATTCCAGGTTTAACGCTGTGTCCACTTTGCCTCCAGCTGCTAAAGGAAGAAGCAGAGTGAGGCCCCCCCTCCCCTCTCCCCTTCCCCAGCACTCAGCTAGCTCAGCCAGAGCTTCTCTCTTCGTTCCAGCAGTCTGGGGCGGGGGGGGGGGGGCATGCAGGGAGGTCTGGGCTCAGGTCTTTGCCCTGCTCTGACCCTTACTACAGCCCTGGTCAAGTCACTGAATCTGTTTTGGCCTCAGTTTCTTCCACCTGTCAAATGGAGGCTTTTTGTTGTTCAGTAGTGCCCTGACTCTGACCCCATTTGGCATTTTCTTGGTAAAGATACTGGAGGATTTTCTTTTCCATTTCCTTCTCCAGCTCATTTTACAGATGAGGAACAGTCAAACAGGGTGAAGTGACTTGCCCAGGGTCACCCAGCTGAGTCACCAAATCTGAGGCCAGATTTGAACTCAGGTCTTTCTGACTCCAGGCTCTGTGCTCTGTCCTTTGTGGTACCACCTAGCTGTCCCAAACCAAGATAATAAGGAGGGTACACTAGGGTAGTCTCAGAGGGAAGGGGCCTGGGAAAGGCAGAGAGTAGAACTTTAGCTGAGGAGACTTGGAGGAAGCCAGGAGGAGGAGATGAGGAGGAAGTCTCAGAGGCGTTGGGGGAGGGGGGGGGAGGGGGGGGCAGCCAGAGGATGGAATGTCTTATAGGAGACATAGTAAGAGGGCCAAGAGGAAGATATGGGGGGAATGGGGAGGGTGTAAGATGTAAGGAGCCTGGAAGGGAAGGAAGGGGCAGGTTATGAAAACTTAAGATTTTTTTACTTGATCATGGAGGTCATAGGGAGCCACTAGAGTCTGTTAAATTGGGGAGGGTGGGGATAGGTGGCACAATGGCTAGAACACTGAGCCTAGAGTCAGGAAGACCTGAATTGAAATTCCCACCTCAGACACTTACTAGCTATGTGACCTTTGGCAAGGCACTTAACTCCTGATTTATCTGTTTCCTCATCTGTAAAATAGGACTGATATTAATAGTACTTTCCTCTGAGGATTGTTGTGAGAATCAAATGAGATAAGCACATAGTAGGTGCTATAAAATTGTTAGCTATAGTTATTATTTTCAGGCAGACCCCCCGCAGCTACTGCAATAGTCCTGGCCTGGGGTGATGGGTGCCTGCACGGGGGTGGGCCAGTGTCAGAAGAGGGGGGCACGTTTGAGAGATGCTGCAGAGGTGATCTCGATGGGCCTTGGCAACAGCTTGGACTTGGGGGAGGGTGTGGTGAGGTGAGCAATGGTGAGTGATTCAGGGTGACTCCTGTGTAGGGGGCCTGAGGGTCTGGGAGCCGGGTGACATCTTTGACAGTCATAGGGAATGGGGGAGGAGGGACACAGGGCCCGGCAGGGAGGGGATGAGTTCTTTTCTGGACAGGTAGAGTGTAAGATGTCTACTGGACATCCAGTCTGAGATGTCTGAAAGGCCGTGGGAGGTCAGCAGAGCAGCTGAGGCAGGAAAGGCAGATGAGAGAATCCTCGGCCTAGAGGGAACTGATGAGATCACCAGGTGAAGTAGCCTAGAGGGAGAAGAGCAGAGGGCCTGGAGGGATAGCCACTGTTAGCAGGCAGCAAGACTTGGGTTCAAATTCTGCTTCCATATTTACTAGGAACAGATCTCTTAGTCTGTATACTTCAGCTTGCCTTTGTCATAGGCCTGAATGAGAGAATCGATGTGTAAAGTGCTTTGCTGAATTTAACGTAGCTGGGGTGTGGGGATGGTGTTCTCTACCTCTGCTACCCCTTTGGGGACTGAGTATGAGTAGCAGCTTATAACTTGGTGTAGGAACTATGGAAAGTTGACCTGAAAGGCCTTGAGTTAGGGACCCCTTGAGATGCCTGAGATGAAGATAATTAAAACTTCTGTTTAGAAACAACATTGATTGATGGGTGCTTTTTGTGTGTCTCACTCATTTCTGAATATTTCCCTGCTTCCTTCCTTCCCTCCCCATCAAGCTATCCTTTTGAACAAGCTTAAAGAAGGAGGAAAGGAGCTATTCTGCCGGACGCACCCCGCCTTGGTCAGCTCGCCCAGTGCAGGCTTGATTCTGCACCCCTAGGTCCCTGCTTCTGCAATGAAGGAAGGTAGGTTACACCTCCTCACCTCCCCCTCTCAGGAGAAGCTCGGGCCTTGTGCTCACAGCCTGATTTCTTGCCTTTTATCCCACATGGGTCAGGTCTTCTGCACAGGTGAATGTTCCATATATCTGAAGCTCACTTTTCTCAAATGGATTTCAACAAGTGTCTCTCTAACTACTTACTTTGTGTGACGCACCATGCTTCATGGTTTTAGATTGTGCTACACCATTTAAAAATGTTAATGATTTTAAAGCAAGTCTTTATCAAATAATAGAAACTTCCCAGCTTCTTAGGTTGTATGCATATTTCAAAAGATCCGTGATTCCCTAGCTCTGGATGCCACTGTCATCCCCCCCATATTAGAACACAAATACTTTAGCAGATGGTTCATGAGTTTTCATGAGAAATGGATGACCCGGTGACCAGCCGGGTGGTGCTGCCCCTTTGGGCTGGGCCTGTGATCACTGTAGCCAAGCCCATCCCTGAAGGGGCCTTTCCGGTTTGTCAGGGCCTGCCAGAGCGTGTGCTCCTAAGGGAGGTGCTGGGGTCACCTCTCTGCCAAGAGGAGGTACCTGCATGGGCCAGGAGGAGAGATGCCCGTGGAAAATGCTCTCACCCTTTCTCATATCGCAGGGGCGTCATTTGGAGCCTCAGTGATCATAGTGGCTGAGAGGAGAGCTTCCTTGGGGGGGGGGGGGGGGGGCATAGGGTGTCCTGTGGCTTCCCTGTGCTCCCTAAAGGAAGCAGCCCCAAATACTTAGGCTTTTTCTGTAGTTGGTTTCTTTCTTCTTGCTGTCAGACTCACTGCCATGGGGCTCTTCTCACTCCTTTCTAATTTATAGTTTCTAATCTATCTTTGAAACTAGATAATCAAACTTGTTAAAATTATATAAATAAGTAAATAGACTTAATGAAAGTTCTGCCTTTGAGAAAAATACTTTCAGTTTTTACACAACCATATCTATCCCTTTTCCCTCTTAGCAAGTGAGCCATTTCTTGTAACCAGGACAGTGTGCAGCATTCGGCACCTGTGGGCCTTCCTCCTTGCTGAGAAGAGAGGCAGGACTGTCTTCCCAACTCTCGTTGCTCATGTAATTATACACCATTGAGGTTTATGGGGGGTTCCCCTCTTTCTTTGATCTCGTTGTGGTGTCAGGTCAGTATGTGGGGGGAGCTGGTGCCAGTTGCTTTCCAGAATGGCTGGACCTGTTGTGACATCCTCTGGCAGCACATCCTTGTACCCGTTTTCCTCAGGCCCAACCACCATTCCCCATTTTCCTTTGTTAGCTTGGCCAGTCTGATGGATGTGAGGTGGAGCCAGAGTTGTGTTAATTTGCATTTCTCTGATCATTCGTGATTTCTGACTCTTCACCTGACTATAAATAACTTGGATTCTTTCCTTGAGAGCTGCCTGTTTGTATCCTTTGGACATTAATCAGTCAGGGAATGGCGCTTTTAAATTTGAATCAGGTCCATATATAGAAATGTGACCTTTGCCAGAGAAATTGGCTGTAAAGATTTTTCCCCACTTAACTGTTTCCTTTCTGATATGAGCTTTGTTGGATTCATTTGTGTAAAAACTATTAAATTGTATGTAATAAAAAATGTCTTTTTTTTTCTTCTGTTATCCTCGCAAGTGTTTGCTTGGTCAGGCATGCTTTTCCCCATCCATAGATCTGAAAGGTAATTTCTTCCTTGTTTCTCTTACTTGTTTATGATGTGACCATTTCTATCAAGGTCGTGGATTCGACCCTGTCTTGGAATGTAAAAGGACATGTTGTCTCAATCTCATTTCAGTTAGACATTGCCCAGCCCAACTGTTCACCTCAAATGGTGAAGTTCCTTTACAAGAAACTGAGATCTTTGCTTACTGCTTTATAAGAGAGACCCCCTTCTTTCCTACTTTTTCATTATTTTCTTTGAGGTTCTTAAACTTTCATTCCTGCAGATAAATGTATTTTTTCTCACTCTATAACATGGCAGTGTGGCATGACACCAAATATGTAATTCAGGTAGTATTATCTTTATTATATTGACTTGACTAACCCATGAGGAGTTACCATTTCTCCTTCATTTAGGTCTTTATTTCCATAAACAATGTTTTGAAATTGTGTTTCTATAGTTCTTTGAGTCCTCTCAGGGGGACTCCCAAATATTTTATATATCCCATAGTTGCTCTAAATGGAATTCCCTTTTTATCTGTTCGTGTTATATTTTGTTGGCAGTGGCAGAAATGTTGATTTTTTAAAAAAAATTTTTTCACAATTGTGTTAAAAATTTTTTTAACCTTTCTTTTTAAGTTTTGAGTTCCAAATTTTATCCCTCCCTCCCTTCTCCCCTCTTTGAGACAGTAAGCAATCCGATATAGGTGATTATACATGTGCAGTCATATAAAACATCTCCATATTAGTCATTTTCTACAGTGTAAGACTATAAAAAAAAGAATGAAAGAAAGTAAAAAAATAGCATGCTTCAGTCTGTATCCAGTCTGTATTCTGGAGGTGGATAGTGTGCATTAGTCCTTTGGGATTGTCTTAGATGAGTGTATTGCTGAGAATTACCTAAGTTGTTCCGAGTTCTTCATTGTACAGTATTGCTGTTACTGTGTCCAACATTCTCCTGCTTCTGGTCACTTCACTTTGCATCAGTTCATGTAGGTCTTTCCAGGTTTCTCTGAAATCATCCTGCTTGTCATTTCTTACAGCACAGTGGTATTCCATCACAATCATACACCACAACTTGTTCAGACATTGCCCAGTTAATGAGCCATTGCTTCGAAGAAATGCTGGTTTTTACAGGGGTTTATTTTATATCTAGCAACTTGGCTGAAGTTATTGTTTCAATTAATTTTTAGTCAAATATAAGGTTCTCTAAATATGACATCGTATTTTCTACAAAACGTGATCATTCAGCTCTAGGTCTTAGGATTCAGTGATCTCTATTTTTGTGTCTGCTGTGGCTTTCTCAGTGACTTTGGTCTTGATTGGTTTATTCTTTCTCTCCTGCTAAGGTGGCTTTTGCTTTTTTGGAGTAGCAAATGGAATTAGTGGAACAGGTGAGCCACAAGGTCTTGTGCTCCACAGAAGTGATCTATTACTTTAAAAGATGGAAGATCCCTGCTGTACCAGAGTTGTTCTCCAGGTTTATCTGGAGCATCTGAAGGATAAGTTCTATTCAACAGAAATTTCTTGGAGCAAAGCAGTTGGATTTGGAAATTGGTGCTTACTGTGGAGAGCATTCATGGGGCCAGACTGGAAGAATGAAACCTACCTGGCCGCTCTTTATCTTGCTTCAAAAAGTTCTTGATGTGGCTCCATGTAACTGGCTCTCTTAGCTCCAGACACTCCTGGCTTCTATTGATTTCAGTGGGGACAGTGTATTGTTTGGGCCTTGAAAGGCTTTCAGGTCTTCATCAGAACTGCTTGATGGCCCAGTGTCTCGAGTGGTAAGAAGGGTGGCACTCCTTCCTGTCCTGGTATCTTGGGTGTACCCTACATACTTTGCCTTGGCACTGAATGGCTAAATTGACAGCTATGATGATTAAGTATGGCTTTGATTACCAGGCTACCTAGGAAGGATGTTGCCTTATTGTCCATAACTTTTCATGGGTTTAACTTGTTGACATATTTTTGCTAATATAAAAATGGTTTGAGCCACTGTTTTTTTCTTTCTTTTTTGTTTCCTAAAAAGATTAGCATCAAACTTAAGATAAAACCAACTAAAATTGCTTAGTGTAACCATTTATTTACATTCAAATCAATCTGATGACATATTTCAAGCAATTTTTCAGTCAGTAGTTACTCATCAGGATTCTTTGGCCTTCCTTATCTCATTCATTTTTCCTCTTGGTTATAGTTGGTGTTTATTCCATTCTTTCTGGTTTTACTTTTTTTCAGTTTTCATTATTTGTGAAGAATTTTCCAAATTTCTTTATGTAACTGATACTCAGTTGTTAACATTATAGTATTCAGTTACATTATGTACCACCATTAATTTAATTATTTCCTAATTGCTAGACATTTAGGTTTTCAGATTTTTACATTTATGTAAAGCACAGTTCTGAAACTTTTGTATAACTAGTTCTTTAGTTTTGATAATTGGATATATTCCTAATTATGAAATTATTTGATCAAAGAGTGTGATTTACTTTTATAACTTCTAATGTGTAATGTCAAGTTACGGCCCAAAAAGAGCATATGCATTTATAGTTCCACCATTGAGGTATTAGTGTATCTGTTCTTCAGAACCTTGTTAGCATTGAGTTTCTTTCCTTTTAATTATTTCTGCCCTTTTCATGAGTATGAGTTATAGAAATCTCTCAAGTCATTTCCTTTTCGCGACTATTATTATCCTTTGAATAGGATGGAAACCTAAACGTCATTCAGAAAAAAAATGCGATCCACATGAACCTGAAAGAACTTTGGGATAGTTGTGGCGATGTTAAATTGTGAAATTCTCATACCAAGAATTAGCAGCACAGAAGTCCTATGAAGAGGGATGTTTTCAAGGCGGTGTGGGCAGGTTATACGCGCAGTGCAGATTTGTTTTTGTTGTTTGGTTTAATAAATTTGTCTTTTGCAAACAAGAAAATATAATTTAGTGAAGTGATACTTTTTTTGATGTAAAAATGTTAAAGATGGACTAATGGTGACTTGTTAAAGGCAGAAAACTCGGAGCATCTACATGTTAAAATTCTGGAATGAAGCGCCCCAAAGTTCACAGTAGGTCTTTTGAGATGAGGAAGAGAAGCGGGGGCTGGGGGCTGGAGGGTGTTTTCATGGCAGGAGTGCCCAGACCAGCAGGGTAAGGTCATGGGCAGATAGCCTGTCTGCAGTCGTGGACACCAGAGGTGGAATTCTGGTTTTGGGCAGCCACTAGCAGGTCTGTTTTAACTGAGACAAGGCATGAAGTAAGGCTGGGAGGGTTGACTAGAGCTGTGTTGTGGGAGTCTGGATTTCCTCCTCAGAGGGGAATGGAGCCATTGAAAGACCTAAGCAGGAGCATGCCATCATCAGGTGCCTTAAGAAAAGGATTTGGAAAGCAAAGAGTGGGTGCAGGGACACCCTTAGGATGCTCTTTGAGACACATCACAGGTGAAGGGGACTCAAACTAAATGAATGGGGAGAAGGGGAAGAATGGGGGAGAGATGGTGTGCAGGGAGTTGGCAGTTGTTTGGAGAGAGGAGATGTCAAAGGAGCAGTGTTGAGATGATGAACCTGAGTGTCCAGAATGTTGGTGATGCCCTGAACGGAAAGGGGAGATTGGCCAGACGGGATTGCTTGTTGGTTATGTAAACTGAGGAAAGATGGAGGCTATGTGATATTAAAAGGTAGCAGGGGTAATTAAAGCAGCATCTAGCATAGGCTAAAACATTGGACCAAAACTCAAGATGAAAATAGGAAGAATTTTTGTAACTATGACAGTGTCTGCCAGACTACTTTTCAGAAAGATTCTTCTCTGTAAAGTGGAGGTGAAGCTGGACTGCAATTCCCATGGAAAAACCCAAGGGCTTTAGTGAACTGCCAGCTTGACCGTGATTCAGCAGACCAGCATGTCAGCCTCAGAGTTTGTAGCTTACAAGAAGCAGAGTGTCTGGTCCTGGGGAAGTGTGGGGGAGGACACAGATTAGAAAGTGAGATAATAAACTCCTTTTTAGACTTGTTGAGTGTCAGGTGCCTCAGGCATGTCCTGTTGATGTCCAGAAGACAAATGGGAGATGTGGTCCTGGAGTTTGAGGGAGAGGTGCCAGTTGGGAAGCATTGGTGTAGAGATGCCCTAGACATATGGAACCTGATGGAGATCGTTCAGAATGGAAAGGGTTGAGCAGGCCCTGGACAGAACTTGGAAACACTCATTCTTAGGGGTAAGGAAAGGGGCCTGAGGAGTGTCAGAAGGATGGGGCCAAAGCCAGGGAGGAGAGAAGATTGAAGAGGAGGGAGGAATGATGGCAAGGATGATGGAGACAGAGACAAGGCCCTCGATTAGCAGTTAATGGGCATCGAGAACCTTTGTCCCTCCCCTCATTGATTATTTATTTTCAGTATTTTTTAAAATTCCAAATTCTTTTCCTCTAGCCTCGCCCCCCCGCATTGAGAAGGCAAACAGTATACACATGAAGTCATAGAAAACATTTCCATATTAGCCATATTGCAAAAAAGCAGACACAAACAGGAAGAATAATGAAAGCGAACCAGTCTGCTGCCGTGTGCCCGCGTGTCGACTCTCTGGGGGAGGAGAGTGCTTTTATCGCGGGTGCTGCAGACTTGTCCAGGATCGGCGTCTTGATCAGAGCGGCTGATCGCGGTTAGAATGTTGTTCTTTCGCATTTTTTGCCACCACAGAAAAGAGCTGCTGTAAATATCTTTAGGCAGATGAGTCCTGAGTCCTTTCCCTTTCTTTTATTGACCTAGTGGTGGTATTGCTGGGTCAGAGGGTGTGTACAGTTTTATACCCTCTGGCGTAGTTCCAGATTGTTCTCCAGAGTGGCTGCACCAGTTCATGACTCCATCAGCTGTGTATTAGTGTCCCTATTTTCCCACATCCCACATTCCTTTTAGCATTTCTTCTTTTCTGTCATGTTAGCCAGTCATGGCAAACCTTTGTTTGGGTTGGGTGGGTTAAAATAAATTTGGAAAACTCGCAAACAAAATCCCCTTAAAATCCCCTGCTCTCAATCCTGCTTTTTTGATTACTCTTCTGTTTTAGCTTTTAGAATCCTGCCTGTGGGAAGCCTCGCCCATTCTCCCTAAGTCTTTACGATGTCCCCTTCTTGTGCTTCTCTTTTGACTGGGACTGTTTCTGTTTGACTTCTCCTTGCCTTACCCAGGGCTGTTCACGTAGTAGGTGTTTGTAGTTTTTGAACAAGTCCTTTGGTTTGGCTGATCTTAAGGGTTGAGATGTGAGTGTGGAAGTTAGTAGAACTTGCTTTTTCTAGGAATTTGGCTATTTGACTGCAAAAGAAAAAAAACCTTAAGATTAATCACTAGCGGCCAGAGGCCAAAGGTAGTGCCAGTGACTAGAGATACTGAGGGTGAGAGTGAGATGACTGATTCAAAAGGCAAGGGAGGGAGCAGGCTCGTGGGCATAAAGGGGGGTAGACTTTGGAATTGGAATGAATCCCCTTCATTTTACAGATAAGGAATCTGAGGACTGGTGAGGTTTCGGTGATTTGCCCCAAATCACACTCTTATGTTGAAGAGCCAAGATTTAAACTCTGCTCCCTTTGACTTCAGAAGTGGACCAGGTCTGTACCAGCGTGCATTTCTGTTTGATTTCCTGGCTTGGCATCACTGGATAATGTCACAAGCTTGATGCTGCTCAGTATGATTGTTTGGTGCCCATTCTCCCAGGCCAGCGTTCTTTTGCCCTGCAGAGGCTGTCAGTTCATGGGTGGAGGCCCTTGTGTGTATCTGTCTGAGCAGGTCAGCTCATGGACGAAGGCCGTGGAGGGAGAGGCTGGGACTCCAGGGCTGGGGAGGCAGGCTGGGAGCCGAGTCGGCATAGTGATGGGTGTGGTGAGACCCAGCAGCCTGGAGACCAGGCCATGCTTAGTTCACATTCTTTTATGATAAAATTGTGCCTTCTCATCTTTTGTTAACATTCATTTTTTTAAATGTTGGGTTCCTAATTCTCTTTCTCCCTCCATGCCCCTTAGACATGTCTCTTCATGTGTTAATGGGATATAAGCTCACATCTGGGTACAACTAGGAAGAAAAGCAGGACTTGGGACATCTTGAAAGCAGATTAGTTTGGTGTTGTCTTGGGGAACCTGGGAGCTTTCATTTGATCTTACCTAGGGAGGAGAATTTATTTTAAAAACAAACAAAACAATGGTGCATCCTTGACTCTGTTGATTGCTTTGTTTCTTGGGCTCTGTACATCGTGACCCCATCTTAAGGAGGTTGGGGATACAGAGGCTGCCCTGCCCAGAGGAGCCCATCATTTAGCTGCTTCCTCCAGTCCTTTTGCCTAAACTTGAGGTCAGGGAAGCAGGTGCTATGGCCACAAAATCCTCCTTGATGTATTTTGTCATTCTGAGGCGGGTGGGTGCCTGGCATGTTGACACTCAGCACAGAGGAGGTGCTTCCTCCTGTAGGTTGTGAGCCTCTTGAGGGCAGGGTGCCTTTTCCTTTTTCATTCTCAGCATTTAGCATAGTACCCTGGCACATTGCCAGTAGTGGTGGTGGTTGTTACTTTCTGCAGACTTGCTCAGGCCTGCCCAGTGTTGAGAGGAGAAATGCTGTATTGAAAAGAATGCATTTAGAACGATAATTTGGAGTTTGATTCTGGTTCTGCCACTTAAATCATCTTGGGCAATTTGCTTTAAGCTTTCTGGGCCTCAGTTTCCCTATCTGTAAAATGAGTTTCAACTAGAATAATCTCTTTGGACCCTTCCCACTCTATACTTCTATTATGATCTTTTAAAAAAAAAAAATTTCCTAACCCTTCTGCCCTCCTCTCTCTTTCACTATTAATTGACTGTAGCAGTAGGCACCCCAGCGTCCCCAGAATGGCTGCCAGCACAGGTTCTTAGATCTGCTTTTCTAAAGGAAAGCAACTCAAAATGGGTTAACAATCTTGCTTTAATCAATCAAACATATCATTTACCTAGTTCAGGGGAAAAAGGTCAGCACCCTGAACTTTACAGTATATAGACAGAAACATTTCAAGCAGACAGGCCTCCACTGTCCAGCCATTATATTCATACCAAATCACAGTTACCAGAAAGGGAAGCATCAACATCTGGGTTTTCAAAGCCAGGGGGCTCTCAACAGCTGCCCAGAGTCTCATCTGGTCAAATCATACAACATTTCTCAAAGTGAGCCCCAAAACAAAGTCTCACTTCGGGGATTACATAGCCTTCTCCTGGGTCAGAGAAAGTTAACAACCCTCTTGACCCACTGCCCAATCACAAAGCATCAAGGCATGGGTGTTCCTGAAAAACTAGCCGCCCACCACAGGCTCCAGGTGCAGTTAACCTAAGGGCAGGGAAGATCTTAAAAATTTACATTCCTGTAACATTGGTGCAGTTCAGTCCTTAGTGTCCCCTAGGAATCTGGCTTTTGTTTCTAATAACCCTTGCCCTCCCTTTACTGATGACAGTATATTGGTGTGGCCTCAGAGCCACCAGGACCTGGGTTCTAGGCCCACATCTGACCTGTATGGACTGTGTGATGCTGGGCAAGTCACTTCGTAGGGCTCTAAGCCAGAACTGAAGCCAAAAGGTGTAAAGGTTTAACAAAAGAATTAAAAACACAATACAATATTCTGTTCATTTATAGTTTTCCAAGTTGGTGTGTGACCACGGGTATCAGTTTTTATTGAGTTTGACCCGAGTGCTTGAGGCAGCTAGTTGTAGAGAAAGTGCTGGCTTCTTGGGGAAGGACTTTCACTCCCTGGGATTTCCCCACAGACCAGCGAAATCCCCAACCATCTGCAAGGGGCGTTCCTAGACCCGCTATTGATAGCATAAAGATGAGGGGTTGGCATTTACTTGTTTTTGACAACTTTTAGGTCCTCTGAGCTGGCTGAATCTTTGGACCTTTTTCGGGCCTCATCCTTTTTCATCTTTCAGTAACATTTATCATTGTTAAAAAAGCCCATTTTCTTGATAAACTCACTTGCTTCCTTTGGCTTAGAGGACAGTGCTCACTGTCCTTGATTGCTTCTCTTGCTTGTCTGTTCCTTCTCATCCTTCTTTGCTAGCTGACCTTCTCCTTGACCCTTCTAAGTGTGAGTGTGCTTTGGGGTGTGTCCTTGGCTGTCTTCTCTGAGCTCTCATTTTCTGATATCGCTTACTCCTAGGACTTCAAGGATCATCTTGTACAGGCAAGTGATTTTCAAGCTTTGTAGACTCCGCTCTGGGCTCTCCCCTCGTATTTCCATTTGCTTGATGGACATCTCTGCCAAAAAGCCCCACTGACTTCTCAAACCTGGCGTATCTAAAACAGAACTCTTCATCTTCTTATATCTATCTCTCTTCCCAGTTTTCCTGCTTTCTTGATGGTAGCTTGTGGGATCTTGGCGCTCTGAGAAGTGCAGACTCCATTGGACCAGTTAGGCTGGTGGTGCTGCTCTCTTCTGCTACAGACTGTATCAGGGTGGGTGGGCTTCCTGTGTCTAGTCCTGGGCTTTCTCTTTTAGGAGAAGATGGTTGGAAATACTTGGGTGAGTGTGATGAGGATGGGAAAGGGCTTGGATCTGCCATTAGGAGGAACTGGCAGTGTTTAGCCTGAGGAAGAGAAGACTGGATCCTACAAGCAGTGGGGAGCTGGGTACAGGGGCAGTGGGATTAGTCATGTGCTGTAGGAACATCAGTTTGAAGCTCAGCTGAGCTCTCTCTTAGAGGGAGGCATTAGTGTGGAGAGAGAACAGGCTGAAGGACGCTTAGGAGGCTGTTGAATGAACAAAGAAAAGCATTTATAATTAAGAGCATTGAGGCCTAGGGGTACAGATAGGTAAATGGAGGCAGTCACTACTCTCCAGGAACATTTGTCAGAGTTTGTTGCCAGAAAGGTCGCTCCCCTGACTGATGGCTGCAGGGATGGCCTGGACTCAGTGTGAGGGGTGGGATTGTTTTTATCCTGGCACTCAAGGCTCTCGCTGCTCATCTGTAGTGGTCAGGGCCTCTCTTCACAGGGCTTGTTTCCTTCAGCAATGTCTATGGGAGCTGAGCTAGAAGCAGGCTGGCTCGCTCTTGGGTTTGGGCTCTTGGACTGTCTCCATTCGGGCCACGGGGTGTGCTGGTGGTCTTTGGCCTGGCCTGCCACATGCTGCCTCCTGTCTGCTCTGCTCTTCCTGTGGCTCTGCTGGCTAGGATGAGGCCACTGTGGGAGTGGGACGGATGGACCTAGGAATATGTGAGGGTGCTGTGAAGATGGAAGGACACGGTTTGAGGGCTGGGCATGAAAGGTGCTTGTGCATTTGGGTTGTCTGGCTCTGCTGCACAGCAGGGGTACTGAATGATATTCTACTGTCAAGGGGCCCGAAGGCAAGTCCTTAATTACTGTAACTTGGGCCTAAACAGAGCCAAAGCTCAGAATCAGTCGAGGACTCCTTTCACAGAGCATTTTGAGTTGTTGGCAAAATAGTCGTTGCTTTCAGTAGAACATTAGGTGTCTGGCCCTCCAGGAGCCCAGCTGGGAAGGTGCTCTTTTACTGTCTTGGTTGTGAGGAGAAAGGACTAGTGATGCCAACAGGGTTGTGCCCTCCTCACCGTGGTGCCCTGGGTTCTGGTGACATTGATGCGTTTGCAGCCTCAGAGGCCTTGGTGGCTCCCAGGTGGCTCCACGGTGCAGAGCACTGGGCCTAGAGTCAGGAAGACTCTTCTTCAGAAGCCTCAGACACTTACTATTAGCTTTGTGACCCTGGGCAAGTCATGTAACCTTGTTGACCTCAGTTCCTCATCTGTAAAAATGAGTTGGAAAAAGAAATGGAAAGCCAGTCCAGGATCGTTGACAAGAACACGCCAAATGGGGTCATGGAGAATCGGACAGCACAGCTGGTTTACCAACAGTCCATGTTGAAATTATACAGCTTTAGACTTGCTTTTACTGTGGATTTCCTTCAACAATTGAGTGCTTGCTTAATCTCCCAAAATTTAATGCTTCAAGGGAAAAAAAACAGGAGTGTAGAAATTATCCACCCCCCCCCCCATACACACAGAGTTTTTCTCCATAGCGCCCTTATAATATGAAACTTGAATTTCTGAATCTAAGTTTGACCCCATAGTATGAAATAAACTTTTTCTGGGCATTAAAGAGTCCCCAGGCAAGTCACCCTTGAGGTCTGTTTCCTCATGTAAAATGGGGGTGTTGGACTAGATGACTCAAGGGGCCGTTCCAGCACATGAATGCTGCCCGGGTTTTCCTTGACTCTTCTTCAGGACCTTCACTCAGAATCACTGTATTTTAATGGATGGACTATGGTGCCATTGCTTGTGGTTCTCTTGATTTGAAAGAGCTTATTCTGTTAATTCCACATTTCATTTGCGGTTTTAGGGAGATATGAACTGATCCTTCTCCATCCCTTAGTGGGCAAAGTTGCAGCTTCCATTCCCCTTCTGTTGTAGTGCTTCAGAGTCATTCATCATTGGGCTAGGGTCAAATAGTATCTTCTGTCTCCCCATACTCTCATGTCTGTCTGCCTCATCCCTCCCTCTCCACTTGACCACTGTCCTTCAGGAGCCTCTAGGTTAACTGAGGTGTTCTCCAGTCTGTCATAGACCTAGAACTAAGAAGGACCTCATCTGGAATGAAGAAGGCTCCTGGTGGGAATAATTCAGGGACGAGGTTTTATAGAGTATCATTAGTAGGGGCAGGTAGGTAGCACAGTGAATAGAGCGCCGGCCCTGGAGGCAGGAGGACTTGAGTTCAAATCCAGCCTCAGACACTTAACACAAAAGCTAGCCATGTGACCTTGGGCAAGTCACTTAACCCCAATGGCCCTCCAAAAAAAAAGTATCATTAATAACAAGGGCTTCAGGGCTATAGTATATGGTTGAGCTGGTCAGTCACAAGGTTAGGCTGGAGGTTGTGGCAGGACAGAGAAATGGCTTAGGGGGTACACAGGTTATCTGGAAGGACAGCAGAATTTTAGAATTCTGAATAAAGGAGGTGGAGCATTTGGCATGAGAGGCTGCAGTATAGTTAAGTGGGAAGGGAGGAGAACTTGGAAGCTTGATGAAGGAAGAGGTGAGGGGTTCAGGGGATTATGTAATACAAGCTGAGGTCCCGGCTGGGAGACCAAGCCAGGTCCTGAGCTCCTTGCGGGGAGAGTGCAACGTTGACTTTCCCCTGTCCCTAACTCTGTGATGCTAAACTCATCTGGACGTTCATGCAGCCATATTAACCAGGCTCTACACAAATTCATCTCATCTTAACAGGGACCCTACCATTTCCTCCAGCTTTTCTCAAGTCAACAAGCATTCCGTTAAGCATCCTACTGTGTGCCAGGTGCTGTACGAAGTGCTGGAAATACACAGACAATTCTTGCCCTTAAGGAGCTTACATTCTAATGGGGGATGGCAGTGTATAAAGTGGAGGTCTCTGTTCCCTCTCTTAGCCAAACTTTTAGAAAGGGTTGTCTATACTTGTCTCTTTTTCCTTGTTTCCTCACTTATTTCTTTCATGTAAGAGTCTGGCATTTAAACCCATCTCTGGCTTTAAATGGCTCTTTATAAGGTTACCAGTGATCCTGTAATTGCTAAATATAGTAATCTTTTTATATCTGTCTAAGTCATGTATCCATTTTGAACTTATTGTGGTATATGATATGATATATTGGTCTAAAATTAATTTCTACCAGATTGCTTTCCAGGTTTCCCAGCAATTTTTGTTGAATAATTAGACTCTGCCTCACTAGATAGGATCTTTGGGTGTCTGGATCACTCTTGATATTTTTACTTCTCAGTCTTGTTCTCCGCATCTGTCCCACTGATGGGTTAAGATTCTTGATCTATTGTTATTTTAGATGAATTTATTTATTTTTCTGGCACTGTGATGTAATTTTTTGGGTAGCTTGACTGGCATGTCCCAGTAAATGAATTTAGATAATTTATCTTTATTGTGTTGGCACAGCCCAACCATAGACATTCAATATTTCTCCAATTTATTTTATTTCTTTATTTCTGTGAAGAGTATTTTGTAGTTGTATCCATGTTTTGCCATACTTATGTCTCATTGGGTAACCTGCCACATACGGTTTACATTCTGTAGTTACTTGGAAGGTCATTTTTCTTTCCATCTCTTCCTGCTGGGTTTTGTTGGTAATGCCTGGCATTTAGAGTTTGTGCATCTGACTCCCATCTGCCTTCCCCTTCACCTACTTCACTTGCTTCCATCCTTGTCTGCTACATGCCGGGTCCCCTACAAGGGGGTTTCATCTGCATTTGTACACGTAACCCTTGGACCCTAGCTTATTCCTCATAGTCAACTCTTGGGATCCCTTCAGCCAACTTCTCACACAAGGTGTGACTGCCTGGCCTTGCCCTTCCCTCCTGGCACCTCAGTATTGACACTGCCTTTGGAAATAATCCTATTGCTTTCTGTCTACTTTGTGTTTACCTAGACATGTCCATGTTGTCCATGGGAGCTCCATGATGGGGGAAGCATAGTTTCCATTTTCGTCATGGTGATGACGATGATGATGGTAGCATTTACTTTCCAAGTTCCTTTGGGACCAAATGAGATAAGTGCGAAGTGCTTGGTGTAGTCAGCACTACCTAGAAGTCAGCTATTCTTAGTGCTACTGCTACCGTCGCCATCCTCATTGGCTGTTGTAGCCCAGTGCCTAGCAGAGGACCTTTGACGATGTGTTCTTAACTTAGGTTTGGTGACGGTGTTAGATTTGATCATGAAGAGTCGCCAGGGGTCAATGGAGCCAGTTTAATTTAACTTCATTTGCTCTCTCGAGCCAGGAGAGAATAAGCAAACTGCCCGGGCGTACAGTTTGTGCTCACCCAGCTCATGCTGTGTTCCCTAGACCTCTGTGAGGCAGGGCAATGCACCGACATTGTCAAGTGCAGGGGCAAGGGGCCCGGGGTGTGGAGCAGGCTAGAGATCAGACCACCTTGGGAAGCCAAGAATTGGGAGTGTTTTAGTGAAAACTGGGGGAAAAGTAGTGCTCTTGGGTTACTCTTGCTCCGTTTGCATTAGCTCAGGGACTCTTGCTACTTTTAATTAGTTCTGTTTTCTTAATAATAAGAGAATGCATCCATGCAGATACTTGGCCCTGTAGTTTTCACTAAGACTTCATGGTGGTAATGGTGGTCCACATGCTTGTCTTTCCTCTCCGTAGTTGCCCCCCACGTTACTTTGTTGTTTGGGTGTTACTGGATTTTATCCTTAAGAGTTTTGGAATTTCAAGCATCTGACACATTAAACCTTGGTTCTGCTGCTTTGCCATGTCTATCTGATAAAGAGTCTTGTAGTTTGTATATGTTGCTGCCCAATACAGCTCGCTGAAATCCTAGTAAAAGAGCCAACCTCCTTGTGGATCCCAGTCAACGGCTTGGTTGGGCTTGGAACAATAGCTTAGGTGGGATTGATTTCCTGCCTGACTGCTGCCTTGGGTGGCCTTGGAGTTGCATAGCCAGACAGTGATGTCATCCAATTAGGGGCCTCTGTTTTGGCCTAAGGTATGGCCACGATCATGCTCCTCAGGGGCTGTATGAATTCATGTTGGGTATTTTGCACTTTGAGCAGTAGCAGACTTTTGGAGCTTTTACTGTCGTTTTCTGATAACTTTTTTGCCACAGCTTTTGCCGAAATTTCCTTAATGATCAGTCTGTCACTTAGCTAAAAGGGTTATTGACTGTTGGCTTTGGTGGAAAATGCCTGGATTTGCAGAGCCTGTTAGACAGCCTGCCTTTGATCAGCCTTGCTGATGCTTTAGAAGCCAGAAGGTTTAGCTCTGTCCTAACTTGAAGGGGCTTTGAAGAATTAGGGTTGAACTTTCTCCTGGGCCTTAGATTCGGAGTTCTTGAAGGTTTGCAGGAGCTTTATGTACTAGTGTCAGTTGCCTGCTTAGGAAAATTGAGGATTAGGTGAAGTGACTAGCCCGGTTCGGACAGCTCCAATTTGTTGGAGGCTGACACTTAATTCCTATCTAGTTGAGCAGTTTTGGAGAAATAGCGCCAGTCCTGGCCCCACAGGGGAGAAGTGCTGCTGGCCCTAGAGTTTGGGGAGCCTGCATCCTCTAGACTGCAGACCACAGGTGGTATCTGTCTGCCCCATGTCTGTTTAGGCTGCGGGTTTCTAGGAGAGGAGACAGTGACCACCTCAGAGCTCTTTCAGCTCTTCCAGACATGGAATGAGAGACCTTTGGAGAGCATCCCCTACAGCTTGCTTATTTTAGTAAGGATCAGGTGGTTGAGGCAGCAAGCCGCAGCGGAGTCAGAATTGGAATTCAGTTCGTCTCGATGCTGACCAGGCATATCCCCACAGAGAGGCACCATTTGATTTCTGTGCTCCTGTTTCCTGGTTCCCAGCCAATAGTGTTAGTGGATAAAGTCCCCAAATCCAACTAGTTTCTACCATTTTACCTTGAGGGCTTGAACCAAAGGTGGTAGCTTATAAGAGAAAAGACATATGAATTTATGGTACACACTTTCAGCTGAGCTTTACTGCCATTTGGCATTCCTTTTCTCTCTGAGTCGTTCCTCACATGGACCTTTTGAAACCTCTTTCTCTCTTCTCAAATCAGTAATTGTGTTAACCTTCCTAAGAGATGATGTCACCTCTTACTTCACTGAGCAGACCATAAACTCTCAGACTTATTAACTCAGGGGAGAGGTCAGCCCCTCATTTTAGAGATGAGGAAACTGAGTCCAGACTGGTCAAGTCACTTTTCCAAAGGTAGTCACAGGGTAGGAATTCCAGCTCAAGTCCAAATCCAATGCTCATTCCAGGATCAAGCTTTGGTGACGTAAATTCCCTCTCTCTGTAGCATCCTTCTTTTCTTGGCTTTTTGTCTGATAATAGAAGAGGCACCCCTGTATTGTAATACTTAAGTGATCCTGTGACCCAGTGTAAATCACCTCCTGTCCATTTTTTCTCTTCCTGTTCATAGAGGAACTACCCAAGGTCCTGAAGCCTTTCTGGGTCTTTACTGTTTGATGGCTCCCTGGGCAGCGCTCGGCCATCTGTCTGCCCTCCCTATCTCCTGCCACCAGACTTGCTTGCCTCCCTCTTCTCCAGCTATCTATGAGATATGGTCTTTATGAGAGCTTCTTCTCCCCTAGTCAGTGTTGACAACAACCCGTAGTATATATGATCAGGACCTGTCTTTCTCTTGCCCTTTTTGTTGGCTGCATTGTTGAACCTTTTGAGATTATATTGTACCTTAATTCCAGCTAGATGGCTTTTTGTTTTTAGCTTGAACCTCTGATTTCCTTGGGTTAGGGGAACGCTCTGACGGAAACATCTTTGGATGGGGAAACCTCTTTGACTGAACAGTGGCACGAGGTGTTGAGGAGTTACCAGGGCATGGAGGGCTTTGAGGAATTTGCTAGGTTTAGGACTGGGGTTCAGGTCATCTATAGCCAGTAGATGTCCAAGGTGGGATATTAGCCAGGCCTTTATTCTCTGAGGTTGGCCCATATTCACCATACCCCATGACTTCTTCCTTCCTCTGATATCTTCTGTGCACGCCCCCTAAGCCACCACTTGAGAAAACCTTGCCACAGGGAGTTGTGGACTTGATTCTCTTCTGCTCAAGTACACAATGTGTTCCTTTGACTTTTTCATACTATGTTGGACAGAACTTTTCTTAGAATCTGCCATATAATATTCTGATTGGTTAAGTGATCTGCTTTGTCAGCCAGGCATTGTGGAATCTTTGGAAGAATATACTCCAGCCCACTCTCTTCCTCATGTTTGACTTTGTGTCTGGATTGGGATCCACTTCGGGTATCTGTTGAGGGCCTCTGGTTACCTAGTCACCGTGGAGTGGGGGTAGCTGGAAAAGAGACTAATGAGCGTGCTCATGTTGTCTTGGGCAGAGAGAACGCCAAGCTTGGGGAGCCAGATGACCTGAGGGCTTCCAGGAGTCTCAGGGTCGAGGAATGAGCCCGTGATTGGGGCTAGATGTGCTACAGCTCACAGGGAGGGTCAAATAAGATTGTGTATGTCAGACACTTGGTGAGCTTCCAAGTCTGTGGAAATGTTAGCTCAGAGTCAAAAGGGAACCTCTTCACACTCCCTCAAGTCAGGAACTAGGAAGCGACTCAGATGAGCCATTGGACGCTGCAGCTTTCCTTAGAGCGAATGTCTGTAAGGGATTTCCCCAGCTGCGTGTCCGACCTGCTCACTCTCCTGTTTACTCTTCACGGTGACAGTGACAACAGTCACTTCTCTCTGGGGGGTTCTCCGCAGTCCACTCCTTGGGAGTCCTCCCCTGGGGAGCAGCCATCCTGACTCCAGGGCTTGTTGCTTCCACAGAAGCAGGACAGCACGAGGGCTGTACCAGCTTAGAGCTGCCCTGAGACTCTTGGGATGCCCTGTACAGGGCTTTGAGGTTTGAGAATTGCTTTATGAGCAGGCTCTTGTTGGAGCTTGCCTACTGCAAAGGGATTTTCCCTGAAGTCCTACAGAGCTGCTCCGAAGGGCCTTGTGCTGCAAACTGCCTGTGTGCAGCCAGTGAGCGAGAAGAAAAAGGAATGGAGGGACCCTGAGGTCCTTGAGATCCAGGATGGAAGGAAGGAGCTGGTGATGAGACCTGTGGCCTCTGGTGCCTCCACCCCAGTGATCCGAGGCTGGTTAACCAGTCAGTCAGTCCATGACATACTAAGTGTCTGCTGGGTGCCAGCCCCCGTCCTGGGCACTGAGGGTACAAGGAAGGCAACAGTTCATGTTTTTAGTGGGCTTACATGTGAAAAGGAGCAACGAGAAGTACATAGAAAAATACAGCCTGAAAGGAATAAATAGAAACGTGTGCAAAATAGTTAATGTGAGGCGGTTTGGGAAGAAGGACAGCAGTCACTGGGGTCAGCTTTGTGCAAAAGATGCAGGAGCCGTTTCTTAAAGAAAGAGGGATCTCATGGATTGGGGGTGAGGATGGATTTCTTTCCAGTCTTGGAGGATAGCCCGTACAGAGGCATGCTGATGGGGTGGGGGGTGGTAAGGGAGAAGGGGAGTGATGTCCAGTGTGAGGCTTGAGAGGCAGGCTGAGGCCAGGTTATATAGGGTTTTAAAAGCAAAACAGAAGAGGTGAGAGAAAGCCACTAGACTTGGTTGGGTAGGAGAGTCCCATGGACAGATCTGTGCCTAAGGACAGTTGCTTAGGCAGCAGAATAGGATGGACTGGCCTGGAGAGAGATGAGGTGGGGAGATGACCCATGAGGCTGGTGGCAGTGACAGAGCTGGTATGAGTGGAGACATGTTGTTAAGGCAAGAGCATGGCCCATGTGATGTGAGGGAGTGCAGGGAATTGGAAGGATGCTGGTGCTCTGGTCAGAAATAGGGAAATTTGGAAAAGGTCATGTTTTAAGGGGAAAGGGGGTGGATTTAGTTTTTACTGAGGTTTCTAGGTGGCACCCAGGTGCCCAGAGCACTGGGTCTAGAGTCAGGAAGGCCACTGGCTCTGTGACCCTGGACAAGTTACTTAACCTCTGTTTGCCTCAACAGTGAAATGGGGGGGGGGGGTATAACAGCATCTGCCTACCAGGATTGTGTGAGGATCAAATAGATAATATTTGTCAAGCTCTTAGCACAGTGTGGGTGCTGTATAAATGGGGGTTCTCTCCCCTCCTCTTTTGGCTATGTTATATTAAATATGTCTCAGGGAGGATCTGGAGGATGGGTGGAGACAGAAAGTAAAGGCAGTATTGTAGAAGAAACTGAAAAGTTCAGGAAGCTGCTCCCTGTTGCGTGGCACCCCCGGGCCATGTGATGGAGATTTGGAAGATTTGGACGTCCTCTGGCCTCTCTCACGGCCCAGATCCCAGCACCTCCTCAGCTCTTGCTTTGCTTTCAGGCCTCTTGTAATCTTCTGAATGTAGAGGAGGCCATGAAGAGCTCTGTTCTGGGCCTGATGCTGACCAGCCAGGAGGAATTGCTGCTGGGTTGGAAATGGAAGCAATCAAAGGGCTGGGCTGGGCCTTTGGCCACCACTTGGTTCAGAATTGTGGTAGAAAAGCTTCGTTGGGTGGGGGAAAGGGACCTCTAGATCCCAAGGATCCAGAGGAAGGGGAGGTAAGAAGTGAGTATGGGGGTTTGGATACTCCCAACAAAGAAATTCTGAAGCCAGGAAAAGAGACCTTGTCTGGAGATTCCAACCTAGCAACTTATCGAGCAACTCTGTCTTGTTTTTTAGGGGGAAAAAAATCATCATTTCCGAATATAGTCTTTCTTTTTCAACCAGAAACTTCTCTTTTAACACAGAATAAAAAAAAAAATAAGGGAAAAATGCAATTCCATGAAGCTAACCCCTCTGGTTCTCAGACCCTGTGGTGTCCAGAGTGTTTGCCAGCCATTGGCCCCTGCAAAGGAGGGAGAAGGAAATGCATCCTCACACCTCTTCCTTGGGCTCACATTTGGCCGCAAGATCTCTGCCATTTGGGATTTGCGTTCTCAGGTTTCTAAGAAGATAGTGGAACATCTGCTTGGCCTTGATGACGCAAATGAAGCCCATTATCAGGTACTGAAGGAACAGCGAGAGAGAAGGAGGAAGACAAGTGGATAGGGGCACATCTGCATGCCAGTCCTGCTCCCAGCACTTGCCGTGGAACCTTGGGAACCTCACCTCACCTCTCTGGTCTTCCATTTCCTTTTCTCCAAATTGAAAGGATAGAAAGAAAGGAGGAGGGGAGGACAGAGGAGAAGCATTTATTAAATGCCTGCTGTGTGCCAGGTCCTGTGCTAAGCACTTAGCTCATGTGATTCACAGCCACCATGGGAGGTAGGCGCTGTTATCGTCCCCATTTTACAGTTGAAGGAATCGAGGCAAGCAAGGTGAAACCACTTGTCCAGGGTCACAAAGCTAATGGTGATCTAAGGCAGGCTTTGAGCTTTGGCCTTCCTGACTTCAGGCCCTTTGATCACTTTGCCTTTATGCTTTAAGGTGATTTTGAGGGGTGAGGTCCAGGAGGAGCCAGGTGATGGGAAGCCAGCTCTGCTCATGGAGAGGCTTGTCTTTTATAGGTTAGAATCTATTGATCAGTAAACATTCATTAAGGGCCTGCTTTGTGTCATCCCTACATTTTTCTTGTAATGTTTCTCATTAACACAACTCTACTCTTTGGGGATTTTAGGATTTGTACTGTTTGCTTATAAAAATGCCAAAGGCAGCTTCTGAAAAGATTATTTACTTGTAAAACCACTTAAAACGGCTTCTTGGGGTATCTGTGGCCTCGAAGGTTAGTCTCCTTTGCTGTATTTTCATCCAGGTCATGCTTACTGACCATGGGGATTCCACAGGCTGCTCTGCTGGGTCTGTTCCTCCTCTTCTGTTGTGTTCAGGCCTTTTCAGTCGTGCCCCACTCTCGGTGACTGCATTTGGGGTTTTCTTGGCAGAGATGCTGGACTGGTTTGCCATTTCCTTCTCCAGAGAAAACTGAGGCAGACAGTGCAGTGACGTATCTCAGTGTCTGAGGCTGGGTTTTGAGCTCAAGAAGATGAGACCAGGTGCTCTGTCCACGGTGGTGCCACTTAGCTGTTCCTGCCTATATGCTGATGAGTCTCAAAATGACTTATCCAGCCTTAACTTCTTTCTTGACCTTCATACTCACATCTCCAACTCCCTCTTGGACCCCTCAGTAGACATTTTAAACCCAGCCTGTCCAGAACTGAACTCATGGCCTTTCCCCCTAAACCCTTCCCTACTGACCTTGGAAAGGCACCACCATCCTCCCATTTCCTCTGGCTTACAATCATTCCTGACTCCTCACTCACTCCCCCTTCCCGCCGCCCCCCCCCACCCCATGTCCAGTTTATTGTAAGGCCTGGTGATTTCACCCTGTGCAGCACTTGTTGAATACAGGCCTTTCTCTCCCCTCATTGCCTCATACCTGGACTGTTGCAATGACTGCTGGGGGGTAGGGGGCATGGTCTGCCTGCCTCCATTCTCTCCACACTCCAGTCCATCCTCCATTCAGCCGCCAGAGTGATTTTCCTAAAGCTCAGGTCCAGCTGGTTCACTCCCCTACTCAGTAACCTCTCGTGGTTCCCTGTCACCTTCAGGAGCAAATCCGTAAGGCTCTGCTTGGCATTCGGAGCCCTAAGTAAGCTGCCTACTCCCCAGCACTGTACACGGCCAAGGACACAGCCTCCTGGCTATTCCTCACAAGCACTGCCTCTCAGCTCTTGGCATTTTGGGTGTCTCTTCCTTTTTCATCTCCTACCTTCCTGGCCTTCTTCTGGGCCCAGCTCAAAGCCTCCCTTCTCCATAGGCCCCTTCCATGCCAGCCCCTTGCCTCCCTCATTCCCAGCCTCACCTGTATGGAACCTCCGTGGATACCTTCATTTGCGTGACGTTTTCCTTGTTAGCTTGAGTTCCTTGAAGGCAGGGACTGTCTTTGACTTTCCTTGTGTCCCCAGGACTTAGCATAGTGCTTGGTACATGGTAAGCCCTTACTGTTTGAATTTATTTGACTTTGCATTTGGCAGTTGCTTTTATTAGAGCCAAAATGGATAGAGTGCGAGTTCACATCCAACCTCAAACACTTACTAGCTGTGTGACCCTGGGCAAGTCACCTTACCCTGTTTGCCTCAGTTTCCTCATCTGGAAAAAAAGTTTTGTCAAGCTGGAGAAGGAAATGGCAGACCATTTCAGTATCTTTGCCAAAAAAACACCCCACATGGGGTCACGGAAGACTTGGACAGGGCTGAGCAACATCCCTTTTATCACCTTAATATTCCTCTCACAGTTCTGTGAAAGTTCTAAATTGTATAGTTATTACATGCGTTTTTATGCACCAAGAAATTTTTTGGAGCAATTAGAAGCAAATTATTTAATTTTTTAGCGTGTAGTTTGCAGTGAGAGTGTGTTGGAATGGCACCAGAAACTCATTGATGTCTTCGGGTATATTGATGCTGGCTGTTAATTGATTTATTTTTTACTTTACCTCTCACTGATAGCTTTTCTTTATCAACCTTAACTTATCTCTAGCTTGTTTCTAAATTATTGTTTGGGCAAAAGAGCCACCGTGCCTTCATTTTCCCATTGGCACATTGAGCACCAGATCTATTCAGTTGAGATGGGCTGCTCAGATACAGCTTGCTGGGGGGGCCGGGGCTTTCCATTCCTGACCCAGAAGTCTTTAACTGAGTTTTGCTTCCTGGCAGCAATCCGAGGGCAGAACAACTGGATGTATTAGAATTGTCCCTTTTTCTCTTGTAGTTGAACCCTGTGTCCCTGTGTCTTCGCCCCTGTTAATCTGCTAATGCAGTAACTCAGAAGAGCGCTGTTCCCAGGATACCCTGTAATGGGCAAGGAGCCACAGAGAAGAACATTTTTCTTTTGATTTTTAAGCTTTGGTTTGAAAGGTAAGGCCTTTTCTGTTCTCAGCTCCTTTAACTGTCTCTGGGTCGGGGTAGGGGTTGGGATAAGAAGTCAGCCACAGGCAGTGAAGGGGCAGCCTATGCTCAGCTGGCCTCACTCTGGCCTCCAGAGCCTCCTTCAGTATTCGTGTCGAGAACCAGAGCCACATGTGCCGGGAACTGGGGGCCTGGACGTGGGGCAGTCCAGGGAGAAGGGCCTTGCTCGGCAGCTGCAGAGATCCCCCTCATTAGCACCCTATCTGCAGGACTGTACCAGAGTCCCAAGTTCTACTTTCTCAACTCATTTTACTGTCATTCAGTTAATTATTATTTTCCTTTGTGTGTTTGGTTTGTTTGACCTTGTTTGGGTGTTGGTTTTTTTTTCTTCGCAGTGTTCAGGTGACTGTATTAGATGTGTCTGTTTCCATGGAAGACTAGAGAAAAACTTCCTGCCTTAGTTGGTGTGTTCCTGTGGGATTCTGCTAAGGAGGGTTTGAAGCCAATTGCCCTCTCGCAAAATCATGTGTTTTCCTCTTTCTCTCCCTGCCCCAGATAATGTTTAGCTTCTGGTCACCCGGGTTCCAAGTCTTGGAATTGTTCCTGACTTCTTCCTCTCCTCTCTGGATCCTGTTAGTCATGAAATCCTGCCCCGGCCTCTCGGTGTCGCCATGATTGAGGCCTGGTGCCTCCTGTCTGGTCTCCCCCACTCTGGCCCATGTATCCATCTGTCAGTGATGGCCCTGCCCTCTGCATGGCCACCTTTCCTCATGGGCCTTCCAGGGCCCAGCTCTCTGCCTGCTGGGGGGCCCCTTGCTCCCCCCGCCTCCAACTTGTCACAGCCCTTCAGTGCAGGCACAAGTGCTTATGGACACTTCTGGCTTGTTTTTCCACCCCAGTGCAAGCTTTGACCTTCTTCTCTTCTAGTTTCTTTGTACTTGATTTGAAGCCTGTCTTCTGGCCTGTCCGAGTAGGGCTTTGTCTGGATCCTGCCCTCGGAGCATTGATCCCTGGGGCACACTCCACTCGTGACTTTCTGAGTTGAAATCAAGCTCTCTGGGGTCAGGCAAAGATGGGCCCAGTTCTGCAGTTGCTACAGGGCCCACACGCACTCGGGTACTCTGCCTCTTTCGAGGCTGACCGTCTGTCTCTGCAGTTACTTCCTCAGCTGTCACTCTAGTAATTGTTCACAAAACACCAAACCAAATGAGATGAGTCCGGTGGGACTTTTTCCTCCTGAAGCCGTGCTGGCTTTTTGTCATCACCTCACCCTTTCCTTTGCTAGTCCCTACATACGCTTTGAGGATGTGTTCTAGAAAGTTGAGATCAGAGCCGGGCTCACTGGCCTAGAGCTTACTGCCTCCTTTCTCTTCTTTAGGAAATTGGGGGGGGGGGGGGGGGGGTGGCTAGGTGACGCAGTGAATAGAGCACCAGCCCTGGAGTCAGGAGGTCCTGAGTTCAAATTTGGCTTCAGACACTTAACACAAAACTAACCGTGTGACCTTGGGCGAGTCACTTAACCCCAATTGCCTTCCAAAAAGTAAAATAATAAATAAATAAATAGGGAGGGAGGGAGGAAGGAAAGAAAGAAGGAAGGAAGGAAGGAAAGGAGGGAGGGAGGGAGGAAGAAAGGAAGGAAGGAAGGAAGGGAGGGAGGGAGGGAGGAAGGAAGGAAGGAAGGAAGGAAGGAAGGAAGGAAGGAAGGAAGGAAGGAAGGAAGGAAGGAAGGGAGGAAGGGAGAAAGAGAGAAAGAAATTGGGTCCTCCCTTGGCTATCTGCTGGCCTCTGGTCTTTCCCCCATTGCATCTGCTCCTGGGGCGGAGTGCCTGTGCAGGCAGGCCTGAAGGGAGCTTGGTACTTGCTGACTCTCTGATTCATGTCTCTTGGGTTTCCATCGTCCCTGTTATCCATTTGGGTTCTGTTTGGCCTGGAGGTCTTCCTCCCTTTTTAGAGGCTGCGTAGTTCTGCTTTCTCTTCTCTCTTACAATTGTCCCATTCTGATGCTGGCAGTAGCAGAAGAGATCCACAGAAGATACAATACTGAAGGAAACTGAGGCAGCCCATCGGAGATCTTTGAAGGCTGGTGACCCTGAGCACCTGTGGTCTCTCCCTGCCTCCCTCCCCTCCACCACCTGGGGAGCTGGGCCCTAATGCTGGGCCCCAGGATGAAGCCTCTTCTTTCTTCCTATGACCGTTGGCTCTTGTTCTCTGTGTTGCTCTGACTCAGTCATTTTTGCAAGAGGTAAAAACCTTGTCCCTTTGCTGCCCTTTCCACTTGTTCCAGTTTTCCCCCTACGTGTCTGTTCCCTTAACAAATTCCCTTCATCTTAGACGGTTCCATCATTTGGTTCTACGAGGCCCTTGCCTCTTTTGGACGGTGCTGGCTTCTTTAATGTGTTCCCTGACCCTGCGTGTTCTTTCTGCTGAGGAAGAGCCGTTTTCTTGTTCTTCCTTTGCAGCTCCTACTGAGAATGCTCTCCTCCTTGGAAGGTGGTGCTCGCTGTCTGCATCATCCCTGTTCCTGACGGCAGCTTGCCTCCAGGTCTCACCCCCTCCTTGTACATTGGGATTCCAGGCTTATCCATCTCCACATCTCTCCATCAGCCCCAGCTGCTGCCTCCTCAGCTTTAGGAATGGGGGCAGACACAGCCCACGAGCCCAGAAGACATCATCCTCTGTGGCTGCTGCCTTGGCCTGCCCTTTGTCCTCCTCGTTCCTGCCCTCACTCGATGCCTCCCTGTTCTCGCATTGTCTTAGGTTCCCATCTTGACCCTGTGGTCACCCAGTTCACCTGTAAAAATGCTATTGCAGACCCTGTTTTTAATTCTCTGCCTCCTGATCCTATTACCAGTTGTTTCTCACCCAAAAAACCCCAGCCCTAGGCTGCTCCTCCCCAGAGCTGTTCACTGTATGTTGGTTATTTCATTTCCATCTTGCCCTGACCTTATTAGTTTGTTTAGTTTATTTTTCCCATCTCCCACTCCCCACAGCAGCCCTTCCATGTGGCCTCTTTCTTCAAGTCCCCTTCTCTTTCAGCAGAGACGTTTGCCTCATCCTTCCCACTTCTTGTTCACCCCCTGTCCCCTGGCATCTTCCTTGTTTGCTCAAGTCTGCGGTGGATGGGGCCACTCCTCTTCTTGCTAAGCCTTGAGCCCATCCTTTCATCTTCTCGGGACACTTGTGCCATAAATGGTCTCCCCCCTTCCTTTCACATCTTACAGACATGCCTAGGTCTCACCCACGTTTGAAAAGACTCTTCACTGCAGTTTGCCATCCCCCAAGCTTATGTCTTATGGATCTTCTCCCCAGGACAGCCAGCCTTCCAGAAAGCTGCCGGTTCATGCTCCTCACCTTCCACCCCACCTCAGCCTTTGTCATCTGGTCCCGCCCTGCTCAGCCCAATGGCATAGATCTAAGGGCTGTTTTCTCAGGCCTCATTCTGTGTTGGAACCTGTCAAGCAGTTCCTCGGCCCCCTGGGCGGCCTGGGCATTGCCTTCTCTGCAGTGGGTATTCAGTCCTGCCCTTCCTCTGACCGCTGGCACCTCACAGTGGCCCCCTCAGTGCCAAAGTGGGGCACTGTTACTACCCCTACCCCTGCCAGGGTTCCTGTTCCATGACGGGCGCGTCTCGGTCAGGTCTTCAGACTGTTAAATAGGAAAGTATTCAGGTAGCGCCAGCTGTTGTGCCCAGCCGTCTTCCATGCTCCTGCCAAACGTGGCTGCTTTCTGGGGAGATGTGGTTGTGGCCTCCCTCAGCTCAGAAGTGTCTCAGATGTTGCCTCTTTCCCAGGGGCTCATGAGACCCTGCGTAGTCCAACTGTGTCTTCTCTCCTCTCCCCAGGCAGCTCGACCTTTGCCTCCTTAATGGTATGTGGAGAGAACCCTGGAGAAATGGGCCCCGGTGCTATGGGCCCACCTTGTTCTCTTTGCCTAGTGTGGCCAGCTTCTCCTCTCTTTTCAGGCTTGGCCTGACAGCAGCTCCCAGTGTCACACACAGCAGGATCCCTGGGAGTGCCCATCTGGCTTCTGTAGCATTTTTATTGGGCTCATTATGTCCCAGTTACCGTTTAACCGGGTTGGAGCTGTCCTTGATGGTGTTGTGGGGTCACGTGCCAACCCTTCTGCTCTGTCTGTGGAATTTTCCCCTTAGCATGTTAACCTCTGTCTTCAGACTCTGTCACGTCGCTCCTGTCTGCTGTGCTCATGGTGTCCTTTGGTTACCGGGGTTTGTCTTTTCCCTTGCTGGATGGTAAGCTGCATGAAGGCTGGAGATGTTTGCCAGATGTGCTGGGATTGTTGGGTTGGGTGGATTTGTGTCCTCCAGAAACACCGTCCTGATGGCATCAGTTCTCTCCTCTCCCCTCCTCTCCCCTTACTGAAAGACCATGAGGGTGAGTGTGGGGTCTGGTCTGACGGGCTGACCTTAGCCCTGACCAGACTGTTCATGATGACCATAGCAGCAATAGCTAGCAAATGGCAGCTCGTTTGCCCCTCCTAGCACACCTGGGAGGCAGGTGCTGTTATGAACCCCATTTTATAGTTGTGGAAACTGAGGCTGACCCAGGTGACGTGCCTGGCCCCAGACCACACAGGGAGGGGTCAGGCCGCTTCAGACACTCACCTGACTTCTGTGTCTCCTCTGAACTCCTCGTTTGTCTTGGACTTTGAACGCCTGAGTGGATAGTGCTTTCTGTCACTATTTGAACAGTTATCTGATGAGGTAGAAAGAAGGGCCAGAAAGGGAAGCAAGACCTGTGTTTGGGCCCACCTTGGACCCTGGGCTGGGGCCACAGAATGAGGCTTATATTCTGCATTAGCCGAACGCATGTAATCATCATCAGAAGAACAGCTGACAACTGGCTGCAGAAGCCCTTGTTGGGTTTGCCATGTCAGATGAGGCGGATTCCCCCTTGGGGGCAGGGCTTTGTCTGTTGGTCTGCTGCTTGAGGGCAGGCCCCAGGTCTTTGGTGGCTTTGTTTCCCTTTCTCTCAGACAGGTTAGCTGTAGAGACCTCTGTAGCAGCTCTCAGGCTATTCTCACCCTCAGAGGCTGCTGGGCATCGTGTTGCTTTGGGCACGTTTCCTGGGATCTGTGTAGGAAAAGTAGATTCTGGTGGTGTTTGGCCTCTTCAGTCTGAGGCTTTGGGGGTGACGTTGTCCCTAAATCAGCTCTCTTGCCTTCCTTTGTGGAGACCTGCAGAGAAGGTGCCAGCTGTAAGACATTGGACCAGGTTGTTGACAGTGGCCATCCTCATGTCCCTGGGCCTGGCCCCACTGCAGCTGGGGAGGCCCCGCAGGGGCTGGTTTCCATCTCTTTCTCCGTCCCTTTGGTCATCCTGAATCTTTTTCCCAAAGGCAGTGTGCTGTTTACTGTTGTCTCCAGAATCCAGGTGGTCCAGTTCATCTCAGCACTGGCCCACAGATCATTGTGTGGGTAGATTTCCTTATTTCTGTCCTTTTTAGTAACTTCTGCAGTAAACTCACCCATTCTTCTTGAGCGAGGTGATTCTGCCTTTTGTTTCTCTTTGGAGATTATCCAGTGACAAAGCAAATCCTGGGGAGAAGTACTGAGACACCCGGGGCCTGTTGCAGGGACATGGCCCACCATGTCAGTCTGCACCAGCGCCTTGGTGCAGCTTCTGTCAAGGCAGACCTGGGTGGCAGGCCGTCCCATTGCTCAGGCTCAGTGGACATAGGAAAGCCCAGCTGTCATGCGAGGGTACGTAGCTACGCTGAAATAGCACCTGTCCATCTCAGATGGATGTTCTTCACTGAAGGGAGAGCTTGGGGAAAACCCTTCCTGAGACTTGGAACAGCAACTTAGTGCAAAGATTGCTGGACCTTGAAGTCCAGAGTCCGAGTTTCTGATTTCACCCCAGATACTGAGCAGCTCCTCCCATGGAGCCCAGTTTAGGCCACTGGGGCCAGAACACAGGACGGGGATGCCGATTGTGCACCCAGGGTGTGTAGGGCACGGGAAGGGGCTTTGGATCTGGGCAGCTGGAGAGGGTTTGAATTTAATTATCAGGACGGTCTGTTCTGAAAGCTTGTGCGGGTTCTCGCCAGATACCGCTGGCACTGCAGGATGCTGAGGAGGGCTCTGCTCACATCCTTACCGCCCCGGGACTTGGCCTGGGGGTGGACTTTGGTGGGAGCAAGTGCTGACCGAGTCACACTGAAGCGTGGGCAGTGCCCAGGTGGTTTTCTCTTTAGCAGAACTTGTCCCTGCTGACTGCAAACTCTGCCAGTTTGCCAAAGCCTGCTCCTCTGATCTGCATATTTCCTGTGGTGGTTTCCTGTATGGGCACTATGGGCACCAGGTGGCGCCATGGTGCTTAGAGCACTGGGCATGGAGTCCAGCCTGGCCTGACACTTCCTACCTGTGTGACCTTGGGCTAGTCCCTTCACCCTGTTTGCTTGTTTCCTTATCTGTACAGTGGGGCTCATACTAGTACCTACCTCCCAGGGTTGTTGTGAGGTGATACTGTAAAGAAGCCAGGGCCCAGGTGGGTGCTACCATTATCATCACTGTCTCATTGTTACCCTCATTCCCTGCCCCCTTTCCACGAGCCTGGTGGCAGCCGGGAGCACTGGATGGGAATTCTCATTGCCAAACCCCCAGGTCATGATTTGGGATTTAAAGGATTCCAGTGAGTCATTTGGGAAATTATTCAAATATTGGGGCGGCTAGGTGGTACAGTGAGTAGAGCACCGGCCCTGGAGTCAGGAGGACCTGAGTTCAAATGCGGCCTCAGACCCTTGACACACTTACTAGCTGTGTGACTTTGGGCAAGTCACTTAACCCCAACTGCCCTCCAAAGAAAAGGACATTATTCACATATTGTACAGATGCCAGGAAGGCTCTTGTCATCTGCTCCTTGGCTGTGGAAAGTACAGGGTATGTTCAGAGTAGACCGAGATTCTGCTTTTGAGGCGTTTCCCCTCCCCGCCGCTCTGCGCTTGGGCAGTGTGGCACCGGCCATGCTCCCTGGGGTTCTGACCGCTTCCTCCAGCACATGTGATGGCCTTATTTTTCCTTATTCCAAGGGACCTGGGCTCCTGTTGAAAAGTGATGGAATAAACTGACCTCTGCACCCGGCCCCGGCCAAGAGAGACAGACGGAGCCCAGTGGCAGCTCGCCTGGGAGGGCGTTTCTCAGACAACTCAGGGACATGTTTGCAGCAGTACGCTTCTGCTTCTTCATCATTGCGTCTTTCTTTGAAATTGATCGATCAGCTCACAGCCTTGGAAATGGGTCTCACTCAGTGCACTGATAGAAAATTCGGTTGTTTTCAGGTGTTTTGATGGTGGCCGGGTTTCTGTCATAAATACCTTCACCTCAGGGAATCAGTCAAGTCTCCTAACAGCTTTATTATTTGGTAGTAAAAATGTTGATTCGATGAAAGCAAGTTGTTGCAGAATTTTTGACATCCTAGACTATACCAGTGCTGTGTGTGCCCATGCAGGCCTGTGTGCATGCCTGTGGCCATGGTGCCCTGCACTTGTGGGTCCGCAATTGTGCGGGCATCCTGCTCCAAGGAGGAGTCCCCCATAACTGTGCTCCAGTTTTTTAGAAGTGAAGGTTAGAGGGGCGGCTAGGTGGCACAGTGAATAGAGCACCAGCCCTGGAGTCAGGAGGACCTGAGTTCAAATCCAGCCTCAGACACTTAACACTTACTAGCTGTGTGATCTTGGGCAAGTCACTTAACCCCAATTGCCCTGCCCTCCCGCCTCCAAAAAGCAAAAAAAAAAAAAGAAAGAAAGAAAGAAAGAAAGAAGTGAAGGTCAGAGCTGAGGCCTGCAAGCTCTTATAAAGACCTTTTGTCTTTCTAATGAATGAATGAAGCCAATGAATATTTGTATCTTGATGTAAAAAGTAGAGTTCTTGGCCATTTGAAGGCTGCCTCCCAGGGTTCATTTCCCTTAGAGAAAGTGATTCCTTTGTCACAAACTGCTTTGTAGCAGGCTTCTCTGGAACAGATCCATTTTTACTATATAAAAAAAAAAAAGCTCATTGGAAAACTCAACCCCAAGCTTTTCAGCAAGTCCTTCCAAGTGTGGAAATGGCCTGAGTGTGCCATTTTAATCTCTAGGCTTGAGTCATTTTAAAATATCTAACATGTCGGGGCGATTAAGTGGTGCAGTGAGTAAAGCACCAGCCCTGGAGTCAGGTGACCCGGCCTCAGACACTTGACACAAGAAATTAGCCGAGTGACCTAGGGCAAGTAAATTAACCCCAATTGCCCTACCTTCCCCCTTCCATAAAGCAAAAAAAAAATATATCTAATTTGTCAGTAACTTGACATCAAGAATGGATATTTTTATGAAGTTATTAAAAAACCAAGTCATTAATAAAATCTTCCTATGATACTTGCTGTGGCCCAAACCCACCTCCTCCTGCCCCTGCATTGGCATCTAGCGCCTCAGCCCTGGTGTGGGGCTTGCCCTTTGTGCCCACCAGAGAAGAGCTGACACGTCTGTGGCTCTCATTGTTCCAGGCAGCCTGCTAAGCACTTTACACTTGTTTGATTCCTGCACAGCAGCCCCTGGAGGAGAGCAGACTGAGGTTGAGTTCCTTGCCCAGGGTCAGCCACCTGGCAAGTGTCTGAGGCAGGGTCTGAATTAGTAAGACATCTTCCTGATTCCAGGCCCAGCGCTCAGTGTGCTGTAGCCCCTGGCTTGTTTCCACACTACAGTGACACCTCAGAGGACTTGCAGGACTAGTCTAAGTTGGGGGCCAAAATTCTGAATAAGTGGGCCCTCCAGATTGGGCCTGTTACATTTGTTCAGCAGTTGGCTTTTGGGCCTGTGCTTGGAGTTGGGCACAGACATCAGTAAAAATCGAAGGCTCAGGAGCAGCGGTTCCTAGGGCACTCAGCCATGAGAAATCATGGTCTGATATATGTGATTCACAGTTTGGGGGGGACTGGTGGACCAACCTTTGGGGAAAATAATTTTAATTTAGAAGAAATTTCTATTCCTTCATGACTTGTCGATGAACATTTATTAAATGCTTGCTGTATGCCAAGCACTTTGCACAGTGCTGGGGGCAGACAGAAACAAAAACAAAGAAAATCCCTCCCCTTAAAGAGTTTATAATCTAAAGGGGGGAGATGTAATAAGGTGCCAGGGGCCTGGGGGAGAAGGCCAACAGAGCAGTGAGGGAGGGGACTTGTGAGCCGAGCTCCCTCTTTAAATGGGCCCCCCCTTCCAACCCCCAGGGCCGAGGGGCAGTGGTGAGACACTGGGATGGAGATGTTGCCTCCCTAGTGAGCTGCCTGGGGACAAATTCTTTTTAAATCTTTTAGGCCAGAATAAAATAGTAAAGACAGTACTTGGTTTCTTCAGTTTTTTAACCTTTTACAAATTTAGAGACATTAGAAAATAATCCTGAACAATAAAATAAGTAGTTAGTATGTTACTGATATAAAGGAATTTGGGGAGAGAATTTATTTTGTGTGTGCGTCCGCATTTGTGCTCTAGAGAAAGCGAGGGTATTGTGGCTGCCTTTGTTTTATATGAGTTGTATGGTTAGCTAGAGGCTTGTTGCCGGTATCCTTTCTGGTCTCTTTCAAACAGGCGATCATGTCTTTATCCTCTCTCAGTCTGCCCCCTTTTATTTCTTTACTCTGCCTTCTCCACACAGAGAACCTTAGATCTTTGTGAGCTCCCAAGCAGGACTTATGACAGCTGACTGTTCCAAGAAACGTCCTCGTAGCCAGATGGGGACTTGAAGGCCCTTTTATTTAAAGGGCTTGGAAGTTTGGGCCTTGGCTTGTTCTCTCAAGACTCCTTGTGGGTCAGCTGTCTTGGCATGGCACCAGATAAGCCTGACAAGGCAGTGGAACCTAATGGATCCAGTGGGCCAATGTCTTCAGCTGGGAGTGATGATGCTTTCTGCCCAAGGCCATTCCAGGAGATAGTCACTATTGTACTGGCTGTTACTGCCTGGGAGCCATGGGGGATGTCACTGTCCTGTGGGTGATGCTTTCTTCAAAGACCTTGAGGCCTTAGGTGATCCTTGAGATCCTGGGGCATTTAGGCAAGCTGCTCTATTCACTGTTCCTTTGTGAGGATGAGTCATACAGCCCATTTTGGGGTAAATAAAGACTTCCTACTGTCCGATTGTCTGCAGTAGATACAGCACCATCTCTGCTGTCTTTGGAGCACTAAACTAGTTTGTGAAAGACTTGATTTCAGGGCTGGGGAATGGCTCAGGTTGTCTAAACATTGAGGAGAAATTACTTCTATATATCCACTGAAAATAACACAGAAAATGGTATCTTGATGCCTTCTCTGATTGGCAAAGATGACCTGTTTTCAGGAATTCTATGATGCTCCCAAATCCCCTGGGCAAAGTTAGAGTGCTTGAGGGCAGGGTCTTGCCTGTTTCTTTTCTATCCCTCTGTGCCTAGTTCTGTGAACACTTGTTATTGCTGGGCATTGTTAAGGGTACACTTGAAGAAAACATGGTTTATCTGTAAACAATTAGGTGTTTAAACAAGGAACTTAAAAGATTTTTGTTATAAATCTCGTACCTAAACTATCAGTATGGTTGCTATATGGATGGGAGAGTATGCCACAGCTGGAACCAGCTAATGGCACATTCTTCCTGTTATTATTTATAGCCATGAACTTATGTATAAGAACAGATCATGCTTGGTTTGTTCTTCCTTCAAATATTTTTTAAGTTCAAAAAGTTTGAAAATAAAAACTTTCCATTTTAGGGGAGAGAGGGGTCTAAGGAAAAAAAAATCAAATTTATCTACTAAAAGTCTGAATTGTTTTAGCTCAGATTAAAAGTTTATTTTCTATATAATGCCAGTTTGGAATTTTTGCTTGTAAACCTGAACTGATTATGTGAAATGTGGGAAAGTTGTACTGTTTGGAGTTAATTTTGTGAAATATTTTTCCATTTCTTTAGACCAGCATGTTTTGGAAATTTGATCTTCACTCATCATCTCACATAGACACACTTCTAGAGAGAGAAGATGTAACATTGAAGGAATTAATGGATGAGGAAGATGTTTTGCAAGAATGTAAAGCTCAGAATCGCAAACTTATTGAGTTTCTGTTAAAAGCAGAATGCCTTGAAGATTTAGTCTCATTCATTATAGAAGAACCACCTCAAGACATGGATGAAAAAATCAGATACAAGTAAGAAAATGCAATTTTTGTTTTGGAGTGGAAAGAGAAGAAAAAGTGAAGCTATGTTATCCTTGAGAATTTATTTGTAGAAAGAATATTGGTGTACCAGTCCGGGACTGGTTTTGCAGGCTATTTCCTGGCCCCGTCTTAAAGGTTTAGAATCATAATTTGAGTGGTGGTGGTGGGACTTAGCCTCTAGATTAAAATGAAGTCCATGAGAGTCATAGAATGGAAACTGTAGTGTTCTAAAATCTAGTTCTGAGGTGTCCTGGGAGGGCAGGGTGCTGGGTAGACTCTGAAGCAGGCCTCCACATAATAGGACTATTCAGGACTTTTCCCCACTTTACAGGGGGGAGAGGGTCAGTTAAATGATTGCCCGAGACCACACAGCACAAATCTAAGCCAGAAGTTGGATGCTTTCCTGTTTAGTCCTGTGCTCTAAAGACCTAGAACCAGACAGAACAGACTGACCTTTTACTTACATGAAATGTTAAGAGGACTTTTACCACGTCTTTGGATGGAAAGACAATAAAACACAAAACCTTTATTGTTTGTAAAGTATCTTCACAAACTCTGAGGGCCAGATTTTCTAGGGAGGGATTTGTCATTGTGCCTGATACCAGTGTTGCTCAGGATCGAGGGCATACTCGGGCCACAATCACTCTTGGGCGTGAGCATCCTGGGACCTCGCCTCAGGGGTGGACCTGAATGCTGCTGGCGACATGGGGCCCAGTGCCCTTGATGAAGGCAGCCTCTCAAGTGCTGCTAACTTGTTTGCAGATTTTGGGGGGCAGTTTGAGTCGATAAGGGCAAACCCCTGATGGAGTCCTGACTCAGCAATGAGACTGACTGAAACCATAAAACCTAGATGTGAATTTCAGCAACTTTGACAGTGGAGTGAGCTTTGAGGGCTGTGAAATTGGGGTTACGTTTTTAGGTTAGCGATAATTGTTTACAGGAGAATTTTAAGGATAGATTACTGCTTGGAGGGAGATGAGTCTGTGCTACATCATATAATCTTAAAATTGTTTCAATTAATAGGCTTTCTTTTTATTTCTCCATTTCCTCCCATTTCCCCCTTCCCCTATTGAGCCCTCCACCCCCACCTCTCACCCCCTCAAAAACAAAAAACAGCCCAGCAGCAGTCCGTGCTTTCTGAGCACTTCTGGGTACGGGTTAGTTGCACTTATTTGATGTTGACATGGGTGATGCGTCACCTCATTCCCAGGTGCTAGGTAAGCCTCTGTGGGAAGTCGTGAGCCCTGATACAGAGAAGCCCTCTCTTCTTACGTCCCTGTTGGGCAGGTGCCGTCTCTCAGGATTTCGAACACCCTGAGTTCATGGAAATAAGACCCTGATGGAATGATGAGACTGCAGTGCATGAGCTTGGTGGCACCGAGCTGCCGGTGCTGGTGTCACGGCCTGGCTCTTTGCCCACCTCCGGCAGCTTCGGGCTCGTGACTTTCTTAGCCCCTCCTGCATCTTGGGCGCCTCGTTTGTAAAGTGAGAAGGTTTTTCTAGTACTGGCTCAGGTCCCTTGGAACTGTAAAAATGTATGAAATCCTTAGAGAAAAGGCAAAAGGGAGAAGAGTGAAGTTCTGAGCACTACAGTTATAAAAGGGGGGGGGCAGAACTCTGCAAGAGAGTCATTCTACAATACCGGCGGGGCAGTGGACCTGGCCGAAGACCTGGGATCAAACGGGGAAGTGGGCATTCTCCCCTCCCCCAGCCCACCTCCTGAGTTTTCAGAAGATCCTATCTGCTCTACAGATAAATTACTGCAACTTTGGCTGTGCCTGTTTCATGGGTGAGAAATTACCCAGATTTGATCTAGCCCCACTGTGGCCTAAGATGTGAACAGCACCAAGAAGCTTCGTTTCCACCTTAGCGGTTTGGAATGGGGTTCTTTGGCGCTAGGTCACTCAGATGTCTGCCCCGTGCAGAATTCAGCTCCTGGCTCAGCCCTTCCCTGGCCTCTTGTTGACGAAGTTGGCTTATGCTGCCAGTGCCCAGCACTGTGAGGGAATCAAGGGTAGATTTTCTCTACCATGTTCTTTACCAAGTAGGAGGGGAGTCTGTGGGTAGGAGAAAGGGCGTAGGGCCTTGGGTATGAGGCTCAGGGAGTGTGTATGTGTGTGTGTGTGTGTGGGGGGGCATTCTCTGAGCATATCACTTACTCATTCTGAACCTCAATTTCCTCACCTGCAAAGTACAGACAGCACTGTCTGTACTGTTTATTTTGGGTTTGATGTCTGGATAGTAACGTGGTGTGTGCAAGTGTGAGCAATTGCTCTGTGAGGAGGTGGCATTCTCTTCTGTACCTTCTCAGGAGATGGGAAAGTACGAAAGCATGGCCACCAAGCACCCACTAAGGTTTGGGAGCTGCTGAAGAGACACTTCCTGCTTTGAAGGGGGTAAAGCCTTTGACTTGGGTTTATTTGGGATCTGACAGTCACTGGATACTTGACGAGGCTCCTCCAAAGCTTTGTCTGGACAGAAACGACGCTGACTTTCCCATTTGTGTAATGGTGGGAGCTGGCCTCAGGAATTCTTAGGCTAGAGTGTGAGTGACCAGTTAGTTGACTGGGCTGTGGGCTTTTCTCCTAATCCATGGCCTTGCCTTGCCACTTCAACATCCAGTGTCTTCTAAGACATGTTGGGAGCTCCTGTAGTTCCAGTGTCTCTGCCTGCCAACCAGCAGGCCTTGGGCTTGGCCTGCAACTCAATTTGGCCATGTAAACTAGAGCCACTGAATTTCATGGTGAGTTACTGAACCCGTGGCTCAAAGGCTTTGATCCTTTTGGGTGTAGCGCTCACCCACTTGACCTGCTTCCGACGACCCGCCTTGTGCAGTGATTAGCCAGCACTGTATCTTTTCCTCATACTCCACACTAATGTTTGAGTGGTTACAGGCACTTTGAGGAAACCTTTTTGAGCTCTGTTGTTTTACATGGCCTTGTGTATGACTGATGTGTGACAGTCTGAGGACACGTCTCTTGTTCTTCCAGGTACCCAAACATAGCTTGTGAATTGCTCACTTCTGACGTCTCTCAGATGAACGATAGGTTGGGAGAAGACGAATCTTTGCTAATGAAGCTGTATAGCTTCCTCCTAAACGATTCCCCTTTGAACCCGTTACTCGCCAGTTTCTTCAGCAAGGTGCTAAGTATTCTCATTAGCCGAAAACCAGAACAGGTAAATATTCTTTTGCCAAAGGTAAGTAACTGCAAGCGGATTGTCTTGTTGGCTTTAGTATTCTGAATCTGCCCCGGAAATTTATCTTTAGAAACACCTGATAATTTATACTTGAATGTTGGTCTTCACAGCTTCTCACTTAGGTTATTAGCATAAACCTTTTGATTGGTTGATAAAGTGAGCCTGAACCTGGAGATATTTGAATCTTGGGTGGAGAAAGTGTATGCAAATTTGTGGGAGAATTTCTGTTTATGAAGAGATGTAGCATAATGGAGGCGCTGAATAGTGGAACATGTCTAAGTGGAACTTTTGAAAGCCATTAATGGATAGAAGAGTTAGAGCATTATGTGGACAAGAAGTAAAATTCGGGTGTTTGTTGGTGTCCTGCTCTTTGGCACTCTGGCAGAGGAGAGCAGCCTTGTGAAAAGAAGGCCTCCACACAGATCCACTGAAGCCAATGACTTGGGCCCAGTATAGATTGTGCTGCCACATGGTGACGGCACAGGGTGATGCCAGGCTTCTCTGCGGGTGTGGAGTCAGGCTGCTGCCACCAGAGCTAAGTGGAGATCTCGTTTGTGAAGAGGGAATGTTTCTGCACCTCTGTGGTGCTCCTCTCTAGGCCTGGCTTAACAAGGTTGTATTCCTAAAGGTCATTGGAATTAAGTACCATTTTTAGTTAGTCACGCTTGATTTAAACCCACAAGGATGAGAGCTTCAAAAGGTGGCTCATTTGTCCTCATTTCCCATTTTGTTAGACTTTAAAAGGTGCTCCGGTTCTGACTTCTAGCTGTCATCTCCTCATTAGATGGTTTCTAGCAACTCTTCAAAGGGCCGAGCTGGGCTGGCGTGGGGGTAGCCCGGGGCCCCAGCCCCTCGCCTGCTTGGGCTGGTTTCCCTATGGCTCATGTGGGTGCGGCCATATTTGGGAGCCTCCTGAGGCCTGATGGACAAGTCATGTGGAACTTTTGGAGTCTCTGTGGTCTAGAGCAGGGCTTCTTGAGACCCCTTGTGAGTTTCAGCAGCATTCGTTGGCATGGTGTGCCTCGCGGGCATGCGCAGGCCAGAATGCGCCTGCCATGTGTTCAGAACCAAGGCTGAAGTGAAGTTGTGTGGTGCAGCATGGGCTGGAGCATTTGAACTGTGCCAGAAACACCTCAGGTTTAATTTTTATTAAGTTTTGGTCGTTGTGCGTTCAGAAATTTCTTACTGTTGCCGAATTTTTCATGCCCCTATATGGGGTCACACCCACAATTTAAGAAGCACTGGTCTAGAGAGAAGAGACACCAGTTGTATGTGATGAGGGTAAAGTAAAAGTATTACTGGAAAGTGCTCGGCCACGACTCGGACCTAGGACTGTAGGTGAGATATAACATTGCATGGTGTAGCATGAAGTGTGGACAAGGCCTGCTAAATGGTGAAGCTGGGGATCCTTGTGTGTGGCGGTCAGCCAGGGCTGGCCTTGGGTCTGGAGTGTGAGATGGTCAGTTACCCATGGTGGGATTCAGTGAACTGTTTTATGGACTTGAGCTTTTGTGTTACTGAAGGAGGGAGGATGTGGGGGTGGAGTGGGGAGTGAGATGAACCTCAAGAAAGTTAGAGGAGGGGACATGAAGCACAGCCTTGAGAGTAAGCTGGTTCATAGGATTCAGATATCTTTATTAGATTCCAGTCTGGTCCCTGCTTGGGAAGGAGAAGCTATGACTGGAGCCTCCTCAGTCTAGCCCAGACTAGGAGAGATGCCCTGAGGGTCCCCTTAGTTTTGTGGTGATGAGTTGTTGGGGAGTTTTGTGTTCTAAAGGGCCTTTAAGGAACTTGGTCAAAGTTAGAGCCATCCTTTGCTACTTTGTCTCATTTTTAATGAGGTTCTGGGAACCTGAGCTGACCTGAATCTGTCTTATATCTGACTAGCTTTCTGACTAAAGATTCATTTCAGTTCATTTCCGCCAAAGGATTGTCAGAGATTTATCTGGAAGATAAATTGATCCACACGGATGAACTACAGTTTCCCTTGGTTAGAAATACCTATGAGTCCTCTGAGAAGAAAGAGGGTAGAGGACTGGGGTGATATTGGACCCAGGTGACACTTGGTCCCAGAGCAGGCCAGGGTTCCTTTCCCTTCTACCAGATTGGCCCATCTCAGAGCAAATCGAACCTTCCCTCTGCCTCTCTGACTAAAAAAAGTAGCTGTTAATGTGCCAAGATCTTATTAGAGAAAAAATTTAGCGAAAATGAAGGTGAGCATGCAGTAGAAACAGCCTTAGGCTTCATGGCCTTCACAGCACAAAGCTTACCTCAGTTGTCCTTCTGGACTGTAGGTCAATGTGTGCTTTTTGTAACTCATCCAGAAGCCACATCCAGCCAAGCTCCTTTCTCTCTTGATGCATCCCATGACCCCTATTTGTCAGATTTTGCTAGAAAATCCTATCACATGTCAGGTCTTGCCCCCTTCCATCTAACTTCTCCCCACCCTTCTCTGCTAGTCTCACACTCCCAAGAGCCTCTGACTTTTCCCACACGAAGCCAACTGTCCACTTGAAAAGATTTGAGCAGCCCACCTTCCTCCTTTCTGGATATGTCCATATGTCGATTGTTAAAACTCATATTTTTGTACTTTAAGATTGTGAAATGGTTCATGGGCACTGAGGGTCTGCTCCCCTCATCTCTCTTGCTTTATGCCTGAGGCCCTCAGCCCTCCCTGAGCAGAGGCTGGGGCTTCCCATGAGCTGGCCTGGTGGTCTCATAGCTCCCCAAGTGGTGCACACACCCAGCTGTTGGGTTCTTCCTGTCAGGTAGTGGCCATAAAGGCCATAAAGCCATTGGGGAGACAGTTTCCTGACTAGGTTGTCAGCCCATTTATTCAGATCCCTGGGAATAGGCTAATTTACACTCAGTTCTGATGTGGGAGAGCAGTGATTGCCTCTCCCGGCAGCTCCATCCCTTCTGGATGCTGACTTCCACTCTCACTGGACCTCCTTTGTTGACGCTCTTTTCCTGTGTGCCCATAGCTCCTTGGCATTGGCAGTGTTAGACTTGTTCACTTTGAGTGTGGACTAATGAAAAGGAGCTGTGTGTGCTGAGGTGCTTGCCGGCAGTGTGTCTGACAGCGTATCTTACTGCATCCCCAAATCTGTGATCAAAATTGGTATGTTTTGTTTTGGATGATGACCTGAGAATGGATCAGTAACGCAGAAGGTTTTCTTCCCTCTCCCTCAGATTGTGGATTTCTTAAAGAAGAAGCATGATTTTGTAGACCTTATCATAAAACACATAGGAACTTCGGCTATCATGGATTTACTGCTCAGGCTACTGACTTGTATCGAACCTCCACAGCCCAGGCAAGACGTGTTGAACGTGAGTACCATCGTTTGGGTTTTTTGTTTGACCAGGGATTCCTTATATTTTAGTTCTCCCCAGTTACATGTAAAAAGTTTCTGACATTTGTTTTTAAAACTTTGATTTCCAAATTCTTCCCCTTTCTCCCTTCCCACGCCTCCTCGTTGAGAAGGCAGGCAGTTTGATATAGGAAGTACATGTGAGTCGTGCAAAACATTTTCATGATAGTCATGTTTTGGAAGAAAACCATAGACCAAAAGAGTCCCAGCTCTCAAGAAAAATAAGTAGTTTAAAATGTCTGCTTCAGTCTGTATGCAGACACCATCAGTTCTTTCTCTGAGGATGGAGAGCATTTTTCATAAGTCCTTTAGAGATGTCGTGGATGGTTGTATTGCCGAGAACAGCTAAGTCCTTCACAGCCGGTCATCTTACAATACTGCTGTTACTTGTCCACCATACATTTCACTTGGCATCAGCTCGTGTGAGTCTTTCCCTGTTTCTCTGAGAGCATCCTGTTTATCATTTCTTATAATACAATAATACTCCATCATAATCATGTAGCATAATTTGTTCAGCTATTCCCCCATTGATGTGCATTCCCCTCAATTTCCTGTTCTTTGCCATCTGAAAAAAGCTGCTATAAACATTTTCTTTTTTGTTTTTTTATCTTTTTTGGGATACAGACCTAGTAGTGGTATTGCTAGGTTAGAGGGTATGCATGGTTTTATAGCTCTCTGGGCATAGTTCCAAATTGTTCTACAGAATGGTTGAATCAGGTCATAATTCCACCGACAGTGCATTAATGTTGGATTTCCCATCCCTTCCACCATTCGTCATTTCCCTTTTCTGTCATATTAGTCAATCTAATGGGTATGAGGTAGTACCTCAGAATTGTTTTAATTTGCATTTTACTCAGTCGTGAGTTAGACCATTTTTTTTCATATGGCTATAGATAGCTTTGATTACTTCATCTGAAAACTTCTTATCTTTTGATCATTTATCAGTTGGGTAATGACTCTTATTTTTATAAATTTGACTCAGTTCTCTGTGTGTTTGAGAAATGAGGCCTTTATCAGAGAAACTTGCTTAAAAATTTTTTTGCAGTTACTATTGCTAACTTTCTCTCCATTCTATTCTTCCCCAACCCCCATTTCTTCTATTCTCTTTCTCTCCTTTCACCTTCTCCCTCCTGTTCTGCTTCTGACTACCCCTTCCCCAATCATCCTTCCCTTCTATCACCTCCTCTCCTGCATCCTCCCTGCTCTTATCCCCTTTCACTCCTATTTTCTGTAAAATAAGATAGTATTTCTATCCTCAATTGAGTGTGTATGTTACTGCCTCTTTGTGGTAATTCTGATGAGAATAAGGCACACTCATTCTCCCTCATCTCCCTACTCTTCCCCTCCACTATAAAGGCTTTACCTTGCTTCTTTTTTATGAGATAGTTTGCCCCGTTCTACCTCTCTCTTTCCCTTTCTCCCAGTACATTCCTTTCTCACCCCTTAATTTTACTTTTTTTAGTGTCTCTTCATATTCAGCTCATACCTGTGCCCTCTGTATAGACTCCTACCTGCCCTAATAATGAGAAAGTTCTTGTTCCAAGGATCATCTCCCCATGTAGGAATGGAAACAGTTTAACCTTATTAAATCCCCTATGGTTTCCCTTTCTTGTCTACCTTTTAATGCTTCTCTTGAATCTTGTATTTGAAAATCACATTTTCATTAAGAATGCTTGAAAGTCCTCTATTTCTTTGAATGGCAATGTTTTCCCCTGGAGGATTATACTCAGTTTTGCTGGGTAGGTGATTCTTAGTTGTAATCCTAGCTCATTTGCCCTCTGAAATATCACATTCTGCTTTTTTAAGGTGTTATTTTCCTCAATCTTTTTTTGTGTCTCCTTTACCAAGCTGTTGAATTGTTTTCCATGATTTTCTTTCATTGCTCTCATTTCTCTTCCCAGTTTTTCCTCTGCCTCTCTTAATTTGATTTTCCAAGTTCTTTTTGAGCTCTTCCATGACCTGAGACGAATTCATTTTATTTTTGAAGGGGGGAAGGCAAGGCAATTGGGGTTAAGTGACTTGCCCAAGGTAACATAGCTAGTAAGGGTGTCAAGTGTCTGACGCTGGATTTGAACTCAGGTCCTCCTGACTCCAGGGCTGGTGCTCCATTCACTGCGCCACCTAGTTGCCCCAAATTAATATTTTTCTTAAAGGCTTTGGATGCAGGAACTTTGACTTTATTATCTTCTTCTGAACGTTTGTTTTGATCTTCCTTGTCACCATAGTAGCTTTCTGTGGTCAGAGGGTTTTTATAGTTGTTTGCTCATTGTCTCAGCCTATTTCTTGGTTTTCAGCTCAGTGTTAAAATGAGCTTCTGCTTCCAGGGTGGAGGGCTGACTGTCCCAAACTTCAGGAGTTTAGTGCAGAGTTACTTGTGGGGACCTGTAAGTTTTCAGTTCTTCCAAGGTGGTATGGTCTAAGCAGAGGTGTTTATTTCTCTCCTGGCCTGTACTCTGGTTTGTGAGTGACCACAAGCACTTCTTTTCTGCCCTGAAGCTGGGGAGGGTCCTCGTGCCACTGTGGTCCACAAGCTCTGGTGTGCTACTGCCCCTCCTCACCCTGGGACTGCCAGCCAGGACTGTGACCCAGATCTGAGTATGGGCAAAACAACAGCCCTGCCCTCGGTACCAGCAAAGAGACTCCTATAATTTCCTTCTGACTAGTCATTCAGCCCCTTTACTGGCTGTGGGCTGAGAGCTCTGAATCATTGGAACACGGGTCAGCGGGAGACTTTGTTTTACGTAGGCAGGCCTTTCTTCCAGGTAGATGTATGTCTCAGGGTACGATGGGATTTCAGAAACTCTTAGTCTGTGCCTTTGCATCTCAGCCTGTCTTGTCCAGTCTCTTCTTCTTTCCCTTCAGTGCCTTCCTTCAGAAATATTTCCCAGTTCATCTCACCTCTGATACTTTACTTGGCTGGAATTCTAGAACTTGTCCATTTCTTTGGAAATCAATTCAGATTGCATGTACCCATTTGAATGAAAAATCTGAAGACCTCAAAGGAAATAGAGAAGGACCTGTGAGAGGGAGGTCTGTCTGTCTGTGCCTGAAGGTCTGGTGTGTTCTGTTGATGTGTGGAGGTCTGAGGAGATGTGCTTTGGGAAGTTGTCCCTGCCAGCATGTGTGTGAAGGCTAGGCCCGCTTACTAGGACAGGCTTTACCCCTGGAAAGAGGTCTTAACAAGAGGGGGCCTCTTGGGGGAAGAGCCCATGTGGAGCGTTGGGGTATGTCACCCAAGGGAGCCAAGAGTGCTCTGGGAAAATCGTTTGATTGTTGGTCATAGGGAAAGGAAAGCCTGGCTCAGCTTTGGGGATAGGTGTGCAATGGCATTATATTTTGGATGTTTCCCAGACGGTAAAGGGGAAGGATGGGGGTTTAGTTAAGTCTTTGGGATCCTGTCACAGAATGGGAATCTAAAGGCTGGCTTGAGTTTTTCCCAGTGCTCTAGGTCAGGGTTGCTGGGCAGTTAGTTTTCTTCCTGATGCCCGTTTTCAGCTTCTTGTCATGTTGGGTTGCCCTTCTCCCTAATAACATTGCTTAAGTCATTCCATAATCTTCCATTAAGCGCCTAGTGTGTGCTGTGCTCTTGGGCTCACCTTGGGGATCCTCCCTCTTAGAGCCTGGAGTTTCACTGCGTGGAAGCTATGGACAGTCCAGGGAGAGAAGGATCTGAGGGTGAAGCATTTCCCCTCCCACTGTAGTTTTCAGCTGGGTCTGGGATGTCTTCCTGAGTCATAGGTGTGGAGGCCAGCTGTTCAAATGCCTCTTTTACGCAGCAGGGAGAGACTGAGGCTCATCCGTCTGAATTGACATGCCCAGGGCTGTGCATTCTGGGCAGAGGCAGGCGAGCCACGAGGGGTGTGTCCAGCTGTCAAGGCTGCTGCAGCCCAGAGGCCAGGGAGGATGCTCTTGTGGGTTTGGTCTGGGTAGGTAGTCCTTTGGGTTCACACTTTGCTCTTCAGGAACAGAAGTCTTGCCCTCCTTTCCATTTATAGCTGACTGCAGCTGCTCTGTAGGCTTTGGGGCTTCTTACTTCTAAACACTGCATGTGTTTTATGGTCACAGAATTTGACGCTAGGGGGCGCCAGAAAGAGCGAGCTCCCCAGCTCCCTATACAGGGCCTGATGATGCCTGGGCGATGCTCACCTGAAACCCTCCAGTTGCCTGGCGTGTGCTCTCGCCAGCCTGCCCACCCTCCCTGCTGGCCGCTCCAGCTCGCTCATCTCACCCCCATTAGCTGCTCACTGTTCTTACTCAAGTACAGCTGCTGGTTTTCTCTTGCTTTCCCATCTTCTGTGAGAAAACAGAGGGAAGCTTGGGTCCCAAGTGGGCTTTCGCAGGTCTGGGAAAGGCCACATAACAGGGCTGCCACTACCAAGACAGCTTAGAATACTTGAGAGCCAGGGGGAGCCAGAAGCCAGGGCTTCCTGAAGAGTCTGCCATGCCACCATCAGTATCCTTTTCTTGTGAGACATTCTTTGTATGAAGCTTTCTTCTTTCTTTTCCCTTATATCGTGATGGCATGGGCCTTTGCTTTCCCTAAATAGGCTAAGCTTTCTTATTAAATTTATACTTTTTTCATTTCTCAGTTGTCTCCCTCCTTTACTCCTCTCCCTTTTTTTCTACCAGTTTATATTCCCTAGCTTTTCTTTATTTTTTAATCCTAAATTCTGACAGTTATATCATAATCAAAGCAAGAAGCAAAGGCCTCGATTTCCTCATGGGTAGAATGAGGATGAATGAAGTGGTTTCATCAGTCTCTCCGTAAGTTCTTTGATGCTCTGACTCCAAGGATCTTCTGCAGCCAGAGCAGAGGGACATGTAGTTTTCCATGATGCAGAAACTTTCTTCCCACGGTTTTTTGGATTAGATATCCAAGAACACCCAGCACGTGGCTCAATTTGCTTTAACTCTCAGGTTTTACAAAAAGTCTTTTCCTCTAACCATTTAGCCCTGAGACATTATGCCATTTTTGCGTGTTCTTCTTACAGAAGACCCCAGCAAATGTGTGCATTCCTCCCTCTTTGTTATTTCTGACCATTCTGTCTAGTGCATTTGAATCCTATATTCTAGTCATGTGAGTTAGACTGGGATTGTTATGTCAAGTTGTAACTTTTGGGTAATTGGTACTAGTATTTGGGGAGTTTTTGGGTATTTTTAATCTTATGTTCACTGGCATCTTCTTTGGGGAACCCTCAAGTTTTATATCCTTCCAAGCCAGAGAAACATGGAACAGACTTAAATCTGATGGCCAAGAACATCCAGATGGGTTTCTCTTCATTGGCTCTGACCAAGAGCATTCCACCACTGTGATGACCTTTATGTCCTGTGTTTTACAGTGGTTAAATGAGGAGAAGATTATCCAGAGGCTCGTGGGAATCGTTCATCCGTCTCAAGAAGAAGATGTAAGTGTTCCTGCCCTCTGAGCATATGGAGCTTTGTCTTCCCAGCTTGACAAGTGGCTGTGGGGGGGCACACAGTGTTGTGGCTGTGCGCTAAGTGCGGAGCCTGGCTCAGGGAGAACATGAGGAAGCCAGCAGCTTCTCAGCCCCGTCAGCGTGCTCAGATAGGTCTTTCTGAGAGGCTTAGTTTAAGGATCATGGTTTCCATCATTGATATGGACCTCTGTGGGACTTGGGAGGTGCTTAGTTTCTGTGAGCCTGGTTGTTCTTGGACAAAAAGTGTATATGATCCGTTCCTAGACCTGTTTTCAAGACCTTTCCAATTGTGTAGGACCGGACAGAGCCGTGGCATCATCTTGGGTCATCTCCAGGCCCTGGGGGTGGTTTTTCTAGTGTTTAGGAAATGTCCTAAAATATGGCTCAGCAGGCAAGCACTAGCAGGAAATCTTCTCTTCTCTGAGGCTGTGCTCCCCTTTGGCTGCAGAGCTGTCGTTTTCCTGCAGCTCCCGCGGTGTGCGGTGTTTAGCCTGTTACTGTTGTTGGGCAGTGATCTGACTTGAGATGCCCAGACAGATGGAAAGCTCTGCCCTGGTGGCAGAAGAACCTTAGGGGAACATGGAGGTTGGCCCTTGGGTGCCAGGTTTGTTATTTGGAGTTGTTAGGATCTGGTTTTGGGGAGGAACTATAGAGACCATGAGTCTAAACTCTTTCCTGTTATGGAGAAGTAGCCCCATTATAAACATTTTACAGATTGTCCCTGAGCTTCTGTTTCTGATATTGGGGAAAACTCCTTACCCTTTCAATCACCTCTATCCATTGTTGAATATCTCTAATTAGTAAACATTGTCTTGTATTAAGTGGAAATATGCTTTCCTGATACTTTGACTAATTAACCCTGGTGGTTCTGACTGGTGGGGCTGCTTAGAGGGCAGGTGCCCCTGTGGAGGAGAGGAGAAACCTCTGGATGGCCCGTCAGGAGCTGGGAGGGGGCTGCTTATGCTTCCCGTGACATCCTAAAGCTGCAGGCCCATCCCATGCGTTAGAGACTGGGTTCTGAGAACGCTTGGATGAGGGGCTTGTGGGCATTGGAAGGAATGAGAAGAGTGAGGATCTGACTAGAGGCTGTCAGGAGATGGTCCTGTCCTACCATGTAGCCTAAAGGTCTCCCTGCCTCCCGGGCTCTCGTCAAGGAGAGGCCACTTGTGGCCTGAGTGCCAGTTAGGGTTTCCAGAAGAGCTACCAAAGAACAGCCTGCTGCTTTTGCCTGGGATGCCAAAGAGTGCCATATGGGCACAGCTTGGACATTCTAGTGTTTTCAGAGAGTGGCCTTCCTCCACATCTTAAGCATGGTAGGTGCTTAGAGAATTTAGAACTTGAAGAAAATAAGAAAGTGTCTCTGCTTTAAAAAAAAGTTCGGTTTTAAACTACCAGGGTAGGTGTACATGATGCCTTAAGGCTCAGGTGCTGCCTTTTGGCTGAGTTCCAGTTTTACAGAATGGATCCTTTCATTAAAGGGATTTGTTCTGTGAGCTTTGGATTCAGTCAAAGTGCTGCCCTTGAGGACCTAGAGGGCCATGTGTGGCCTCAAGCCCATAGGTTCCCCACCCCTGGTTGTCCCTTTTCCTATCATGGTTTTGATATACTGCATGTTGGCATAAGAAAGTAAATTGGGAAGGGGGCGGGGAGGGGGGCTAGGTAGTGCAGTGAATAGAGGACCAGAGTTCAAATTCAGCTTCAAACACTTCACACTTACTATCTGTGTGACCTTGGGCAAGTCACTTAACCCCACTTGTCCTGCCTTCCCCCCTCCAAAAATCAAGAAGAAAAAAAAAAGAAATTACATGAGAATTTTAGAGTTCTGTGGAAGTTGCAGTTGACACAGAAAAGGTTTAGGAACTCAGATGTGCATATAGTATTATGTAACATCAACCCAGATTTTACAGTGAGGTACTATAAACACCCCATATCAGAAAAAGAAAATATTCAGAGACATTCAGACTTTGTCTCTGGTATGAAGTAGGGCCACAAAGTGTGATGCGGATTTTCCAGATCATGGAGGCACTGGCCTCACCCCCGCCCCACGACCCCCCAGATTGGAAGGGATACTCTCTTATGTCATCCTCACAGCAGTCCTGGGGAGAGGAGGGGCCATCAGTTGCTTATCTACAGACCAAGGAACCAGCCATCCAGGGGAATTGACTTGCCCAAGATCACTCGGCTGCTAAAAGTCTGAGACTAGATTTGAATTCAGGTTTTATGGATTCCAAGGCTGGCATTCCTCTTGTCTCTGCTGCCTAAATCAGGGCTTCTGGGATTGGATTCTTCTCCCCCCAGTAATGTGGCACCCGCAGGAGATATCGTACTTTCTGGGCATTGCAGATAATAGTGAGTGTTTGTAAAGAGCAGGATAGCATAACGTGAGTGAATTAGAACTTTTATGTCATTGACTAGCTAAGCAGTCACTCTGCCTTTGGGGGCTGGGAGGTGCATGTTACAAAGAAAGCAGAAGCCCCAGTTCCTCCCTCAGTTGGCCATTACAATTGGGAAGGTGCTCTGACATTCCAGGGTTACTCTGATCATTGCCTGTGGGAAGAGCTTGCTTTCGGAGCCTGTGGGCCATGGAGAGTGATGAGGCCCACAGAGAAAGACCAGGACCCCAGCCTAAATGGCGGGGAATAGCTTGGGGATCCTTTGCTGCACGTTTATTGTTCCACAGACCAGTGAGTAAGTGCTGGGTCCTGGAAACTGTCCCAGGAGAGGCCTGGCTCCCCAGAGTAGGGTCCCTCACGTCCTCCAAGGCATGGCCCTGCAGTGTTGGCGCCAAACCCTCTCCCAGCTTCCTAGGAAACAATTCTGCTTTGATTCCAAAGAAGCTTAACATTCAAAGGTTGACCATTATTTTGGACTGATTTCTCATCTGTTTTATGTGCTAGACTATATTGATTTTGAGATCTACAAAAGCCTCTGTCCTGCCTGTATCCAGTGGCTCCTTGTGTCATGGCCTCCAGCTCTGCCGAGCTTTGTGCCTCGAGGCACCATTTAAACATGTGAAATAGGGGTGTCTGTTTGGCACGGAAGTCCTGGTCGTAGCATAAGGCGCGCAGGAGAGGGAGGCTTTTGTTCAGAGATAGTTCGGGTTTGAAGCCACGTTGACAACAGCCCTTCCCATCCTTCCCGGGGCCAGTGAGCAGTGTGTGCCACCCACAGTCGCTTCCCAAGAGTCCAGCTGCCAGGCGTTCCTGGCCCCGGCCTCTCTCGTTCATTTGAACAGCTGGCCCTTCTCCCGGGGGTCGGTGCTAAAAGCTGTGTTCTTTCTCTCCAGCGGCATTCCAACGCCTCGCAGTCGCTCTGTGAAATCATCCGTCTCAGCAGGGACCAGATGTTACAAGTCCAGAACAGCCCAGAGCCAGACCCCCTGCTCGCCACTCTAGAAAAGTACGTTGTCCGTGTTGCGTGGAGTGGGGCCGCGCTCTGTCTGCTCTTTGTTTTTCCATTTGGTTCATTGAAGAGTTAAATTTGTGGGGCTAACAAAGGCTCTCTAAAGAAATGCATCATTTGAGCCTCCTGACACTCTGCCTCCTCGGTAAGTAAGCTCTTCACCATCACACGCGCTGTCTCGGTCAGTGCGTCACCTCCGGTCACCTCTGGGGCCTGGGCTCCTCCTCCGTGGATGTGGGACAGCTTTGGGACAGCAGCTTTGTAGAGCAGACTTTGAGGAATTCTCTTCCTGTGGCGATGGCCATTTTCTTTTCTTTTATTATTTTAAAATGTGACTCAGAAGTTCTGCTCTTATGGGCCGAGGGTTTTAAGACTCTGTCCTCCCGTGTATCTGGAAGCCAGCTGTGCTGTGGCCAGGTTGCCCCTGGGCTTCCTGGGACTTCAGGAACACAGCTGCTGGTTAGCATACTTGAATAGACCTCCTGGCTACCAACGTCTTGATGGGGGTTAGAATTGAGAGGTAAGGGCTCTCCCATCAGCCCACCTTGACTCCCCAGGGCTCTCTTGAGAGGAGGATGCAGCCCTCACATTGAGGACAACTCAAAGGAAAAAAAGACCCTTACAGACAAACTCCTGTTCTCTCTCCCTGTGAGAAGTGAAGGGTTCTTCTGCAGTATGCATGACAAAGGCAGCCTGGCCTGAGGAGAGCAGGTGCCTGGGCCAGAGAGGCCTACCTCTGCCCTCCACCTCTGACCCCCTGGAGTGTCTCTGGACGGGTCTCCAAAAGTAGACATTTCAGGGGCTGTTTGCTCCCTCGTGAGGAGGCCTAGAAAAAGGCACTGGAAAAGGAGGAAGGGGTGGAGGTCACCGGGAGGGGGCTGACTTAGGAGGCAAAGTGAGAAGGTCTTCTGAGTGAGGCTTGTTCTGTCCCAGGAGGTGGAGAGTCTCTCGAGCCTCACTCTGATGACTCCTAGGGTGAAAATTATTTTAGGATTCATTGTTTGGGATCATGAGGTTAGACTTTGAGTAGAATAAAGCTTTGCTGTGGCCCCTGCTTTTCCTTCATTTTTGCACATCTGCTCTCTTCTCTCTGGTTTACCACCCTGGCGCATTGGCATTGTGGAGCTGGCCCTGAGGGGCTGCAGTCTGCGGGACTGAGCAGTCACCACTGTGCCTCCATCGGAAGGCCTCCTTAGCAGTTTAGGATGTCCATTCCAGAAACCACAGAGAGGGGCTTGAATGAAGCATGGGCAGGTGGCGATTGGTGCCGGGCTGCCCCCTGGGGAAAGTGACCACGGGAGAGGTCCTACCCCTAGCATGGCTGAACAAGTGCTTATCCTGTTGGAGGAGATTGTAAGATCCCTCTGGGCCTCCTTTCTCACAGGGACAGAAAGAAAGACACACATGCACACGCTGTTAATGAGTCGTTTTTCAGTTCTGTCCAACTCTCCAGCGCCCCATTTGGGGTTTTCTTGGCAATGATAATAGAGTGGTTTGCCATTTTCTTCTCCAGCCTATTTTACAGATGAGGAAACTGAGTCAAGCAGGGTGAAGTGACTTGCCCAGGGTCACACAGCTGGGAAGTGTCTGTGGCTCAGGAAGATGAGTCTTTCTGACTGTAGTCCTTTCTCACTTTATCCAGTGCACCACATAGGTGTGTGCGTGCGTGCATGCATGCGTGTGTGTGTGTGTGTGTGTGTGTCCATCATTCCATCCATCCATCTCTCCGTCCCTGTTCTGATGAACTCAGAGCACCCTCAGAATCACCAAATTGGAACAGAGACAAGAGTCGGTATAACCAGGACATTCCCCACCCTCCATGTCCAGCAGCCACCTTCCTGCCCCTGGCATTCTGCTGCTTACCTGGAGCCCAGACTTGCATGATCCCCTTGCACCACAGAATGCTGCTGCCGCCTCCTGGGACCTGCTTTCCACTGAAGCCCCAAATTCCTCCCCAGTGAATCATTCTCTAGCCATGCTCTCCCCTTTCATACTAGGGAAATGTATTTTTCTTTAGCAAAATGTGAAACTTTATGTCCTTAAATGTCACATGAGATCAAGGGGCCTGTTTGACTGGAGCGCTGCTTTAAGGAAGCACCAATCAGTGATTCCTCTGGATATAGACCTGGAACCAGCTTGGTCTCCGTGGGGAACAGTAGTGCGTCCTCTGGCCCACGTCTCCATCCTTTTCACAGGAACCATGTCAGAAATGGTTTGTCTCTGCTAAAAATCTAGGGAAATTTAGCTGTAGTACTCCCTTGATATAACAGCCTAGTAACCCTGTCAGAGTCCATGGATCTTCTCTCAGACATTAATATAGGTAGTTAGTGTTCAAAGGATAGTGATGAGAGAGACCAGTCTTAACTTGGATAACTGTTCAGTGACTCAAAACTTTAATTGTTCAATGTTGACCATGGGGTCCTTCTTAACCAGTAGTAGGTAACTGATGTTTTTAGAGAAGTAAGACAGTCAAGGTGAAAGTCATTAGACTTAATCTGGGAGGCTTCAGCCTTCTGTCTTGGACGTATGCTTAGGGGATCCTGCCTCTGAGCCAGACAGCCAAGCCACGTGGAGAAGTGGTAGTGTAGGCCTGGGGCTCTGGGTGCAGGGACCTGGCAGCCTTGGGCAGGTCACTGGCCTGGCAGGACAGCCCAGGCTCGATGTCAAGGCTGCCCATGGCAGAGGAGGAATTTATTTTTGTGCAGGAGATTGAAGTGGTTTGGAGTAGGGGTCACTCCTAAGATACATTCAGTATATGTCATGAGAAGCTTGGTCAGCTGACCCCTCAAAAGAGACAGAAGACAGCAGACTGTACTGATGTCTCTATACTTGGAAGCTGGTGAAGTGCAGATAGGACCACCGATAAGGGGGTGCCTTAGTCAGGGTTGCTTTGTTTGCTGCTCATTCATTGAAAGTGGGCTGTGGTCGACTGTGGCCTGGAATAGGCCTCCTGGGGTTTCTGCTTAAGTGTCCAACAAAAGACAAGGCTGATAAGAAACCAGAACCAGGATTGAGATCACTTCTTCAAGTTTTCCACGTATTGTCTGCTTGGTGACTCAGCACAATAGGATCTCACAGTGATCCTGTGAGATAGGACTGTGGCTATTGCCGCATTTTACAGGAGAGCAACATTGTTCATGGCCAGAGGAAGGACTCAAACCTGTGTCTTGCAGCCAGTCCCCTACATTGTGTCAGATGGAAGGAGTCATAGTGGAATGCTAGAAAACGTAGAGGGGGGCAGTGCTGTACCTTGGGGCCTTTTGGATCCTGGTAAAATGAGGCATCTGTGAAAATATCAGCCATTCTACATGATTTCTTATGACTAAAAAGTTGGTTTTTCCACCCAAGAACTAAACAATGAGAAATCAAATACTTTTGAACACTTAAGATACATCCAACCTTTAGTTTATTCTTCAAATGTTCCACTAAAAAGGTGTCAGATATGCAGTAGCCTAAAGAAATTATATTTAATGAAAGAAACCTGCCCCCAGCCTGCCCCAGCCTATCTCATTCTCACCTACAGGATGAAGGAGGCTCCCTTCCACCCCTGAGCACAGAGGCACGGGCAGCGCTCTGTCCTCTTGGGCAGTGCTCTGTCCTCCTCGACAGAGGGGCTGCTTCCTTCCTGGGACCTTCTGTCTCTGGCCCTTCCTCAAGCTTGTTTTCGCTCCAGGTGAATCTGCTGGGAGTGGGTATGCTGTTGCTGCCGCTGTCTGCACCAGTGCTGCACCCTCTGCATGCACCCTCTCAGCTTTCTTTTCAGGCAGCACCACACTTAACATGCTTCCCTGCTCTCTCTGTTCCTAGGCAAGAGATTATCGAACAGCTTCTATCAAATATTTTTCACAAGGAGAAAAATGAATCGGCGATTGTCAGTGCAATCCAGATACTGCTGACTTTGCTGGAGACCAGAAGGCCAACGTAAGACTCTTCTGTTGCCTTTCCGAAGGTTCTGTTTGAAGTCCTTGTTTGCATTCTCACTTTCACTTTAATCTTTGTTGATAATCTTTTAAAAAAATTTTTTTTAATCTTTTGTTATTAATCACTGACGTTTCCCGGTATACTCCACTCAGAGCTGAAAGTGAAAAGCCAGTCAGCAAGCCAAAGCAGCGCAGGGCACTGTGGGAGCAGCTCAGGGCTCCCTGACCCTGGCCCTCCACCTCTGGGGAAGGCAGGGCTGCGCCTCCAGCTTGGGGCTGGATCCTTCCCAGCATCTCCCATCGGTTGTGTGGATGCTGCTCCTTTGGGGCCCCCAGTTTCAGTGACTTAGAGTTTTTTCTTCTTAAGAACCTCTTAATTTGGGGTTATTTTGGAGTGAATAACTATGGTAGGCCTTAGGAGATTTGCCTGGCAGACTTGAAGTGGTGATGGTGAGGGTGCTCTTCCTCTGCTTCTCCTGCCCACCCTCTTGTGGTAAGGCTCCACCACAATTGGTTTTTACCACGTGTTTTAATCGTTCTAATTCTTTGCCACTGCACAAAGACTGCGACAGAGATTTTGGTGTGTTTGGCCTTTGTGGCACTGACTTCCTTGGAATACATGCTTCATAATGGAATCTCTGAGTTTCTGGACCTGGACATTTTAGACACTTTCTTTTCATGTTTCCAAGCTGTTTTTCAGAGTAGGTGGACCAGCTGATAGTTCTGTCACCTGTGCATAGGTGTGCCTGTCTTTCCACAGTCCCTCCGATGTTGACTGTTCTTATCTTTTGTCATTTTTGCCAGTTTGCAGTATGTGTGAGGTAAAACCATGTGGTTGTTTTAATTTGCATTTTTCTCATTGATGATTAGAGCATTCTTTTAAATTTTTTTTTTGGCTTTTTGGAGGGGAATTGGGGTTAAGTGACTTGCCCGAAGTCACACAGCTAGTAAGTGTGTCAGGCGTCTGAGGTCAGATTTGAACTCAGGTCCTCCTGACTCCAGGGCCAGTGCTCTATTCACTGCACCACCTAGCTGCCCCAAGAACATTCTTTTATACATGATTGTTAAGTTTCCATTAATAACTTTTTATGGTTCTTAATAGGAGTTCTGTTGAGAATCTTTTCACCTCTCATCCATTGTGAAATGGATTTTGTTTTTAGATATTTCTGTTTATTCCTGTGTATTTTGAATCCTAATTACATTGATGTTATTTACATAAAATCTTTTCAGTTTCATGGACTCAAAATCATCTATTATATATTTCACTCTCTCCTTTATTTGGTTGCAAATCATTTTTCTCGAAGGACTTTCTAGCATACAGTTTGGGAAGTGCCTGGGCCCAGTATATCATGTCGGTGATAAATAAAGACAGCAGAAATGTTCATGTTCCTTCTTAATTGTTCTGTAATGATAGCTATTATTTAGAGAGCTATTTTGAGGTAGGTGTTATTTCTGTTCCTCTTTTAAAGATGAGGAAACTGAGTCTGAGAACAGTGTAGTGATTTGTCATTAGTCAGCCAGCTGGTAAGTGTTTGAGGCAGGATTTCAGATTCCAAGTCCAGCCCAGCTGCCTCTTTCTCTTAAGGAGACCCACCTGTGGAGCCCTGGTTTCTCAAGAAGATGACAGATTATTCCTAGTTTGTCACCATACTTTACTGAAACAAAGAATGTGTGTAAGGGTAGGGCAGTGATTCGGAGGGACGTGAGGATAAGGGAGTAAACGTTCCGGCCCACAGGCTGTGTGTGGGCCAGAAGAAAGTGGACTTCAGGGACCATCTGGATTATGTCTCTCCCTTCTTTTTTATTGAAATCAAGTGCTTTTATTAAACCAGGGGGTTTATTAGGGGGACCATTGTTGTTGTCTCAGTGTTGCCCAGAACCAGAGACCTAGAGTGGGGTCCTCTTCTCTTCTGGGGCAGGAAAGTGAAGCCTCCTGGAGATCACAAACAACTTGACCGGGATCTCTGGCAGTAAGCATCTGAGCCAGGGTGTGACCTGCCTCCTTGAGAGTGACCAGGGAAGGACTCCCAGAGCAGCAGAAGAAGCGGGGAGATTTAGCATGAACAAGGGCAGGCTCAGAGGCCTGACACCATCTCGAGAGTGTCTGAAGGAGCAGTCATCGAGAATAACGGGCACAGAGATGCCTGTACATCTGGCTACCACCTGGGCACGTGCCAGGCTCTCCTCTTAGAGAGCTTTCTCTTACTGTTCCTGCCTGCCTGGAGGGAGGCCAGAGTGGCCATGGGCCATCTGATTAAACTCTGGTTTGTCACTTGGGGGTTAGAGAGTTGTAATAGCGTTCTGGTTTGGTCAGGAGATCATCTTCCCATCGACTGCCACATCACTGGGACCACAGTCTCTCCCACGGCTCCTTTTATCTCCAGGAGCAAATAGAAAATGACATTGGCTTTTAGAGCTCTCCCTGACTTGCCCCCTCCTACCTTTTCAGTCTTACAGTTACGGTCTGGTCCGTGCTTAGAGGGCCCCCACGCATCACCTCTGCCAGGAGGCATTTCTGGGTCTCCCTGCTTGGTAGTGCCATCCCTCCTGAGGTTGCTTCCCACCTTGTATGTTCTGATTGGTTTGTGTTGGCATCTGTTTAAAATGTCAGCTTCTCAAAGAGACAGTTTGGTCTTTCTTTATATCCTCAGCTCTTAACAGAGTGCCTGGGACCTTGGGGGCCCTTCGTAAATGTATGCTTATTGATTAAAGACCTCAGGAATGCAATAATGTACCCAAACTGCTTTGTAAACCTGTTGGTGAGCCTAAAAGCACCATGTAGATAGGAGGATTATTTATGTTTAGTGGCATTAGAAAGTGCAGTTTGGTGGTAGAGCTGGAGGGCCAGCCTTGGAGTTGAGAATTCTTTGTTCTGAGTTCTGCTTCAGATACTAATCATTTGTGGTGCCACTGGGTGCTGACCCGCCCTGGTTGAGGGGTGGTGGACCCTGTTCCTGCAGACGGGGTAGAGAACTGTTGTCCTGGTGAGGTACCCAGGACCTAGGCACTCACATCTTAAATCTAGCAGCAGCCACGCTGAAGGGCAGAGCAATGGCACCCCTCGGTACTGTTTTCTGTCCATCCCCAGACTGACGAGCTCAGGGGCTCAGGAGCGTTTCCGTTAAGAGTTTATAAAACACTTAGGCCGCAGCTTTATTGCATCGTTGTGTCTGTCTCTCTGTCAGAAAAACCACACCATGGTTGGGCTTGTGCTTGATACACATCCCAGGCCCTTTTCTGAGGTGCTGTCCCTAACTGATGCAGGCGAATTTGGGGTTAAGGCTGCCAGCCCAGGCTAGAGAGGGGCCTGCTCTTGAAGCATTGTCACTGAAGCTTGTGTGGGGGAGCCTTGAGCGTTGGTGCCTCCTGCAGGACAGAGGAGTGGCCCCAAGCATTCTGCTCCACTGCCTGCTTCTCCATCGGTCCTTGTCTAGGCCTTTTTGTATAGAAACAGAGGCAGGCACCAGGGGGAGAATTGGCAGCAGCAGATGTCATGGGAGAGGCAGCGCGTCTTTCAGGGAGGAGCAGATCCTAATTCCTGTTAAACACCTAGGAGTTTAGTGCAGACCTCATTTGTGTGTAGGATCAGCAGTTTGCCCCGATAGAAGACGCAGACTGTTGACTGCGTTTACAAGGCCCCATAGGAAAGGCTGCATGTGCCTTTTACTGTTGCGCAGACTGGGGAGTATTTGTCATGAAATTGTTGGGTCACGCTGGTGTCTGGTTTCATCGTGGTGGAGAAACAGAATTTTCTGTTCCAGTTTGATCCTATTTTTCTTATCATGAGATTCTCTCACTTCCCCTCCCCCTTGTCCCACTAAGAAGGTAAGAAATACAAAACCCATTCCAATTATGAAATCGTGCAAAACAAATTTCCACATTATCCCTGTTTTTTAAAAAAAAGAAAGAAAGAAAAAGTATTCTTCAGCCTGCATTCTTGAGTCCATCAGTTCTTTCTGGAGGTGGATCATGTTTCATCATGAGTCCTTTAGAATTGCCATGACTCATTGTATTGATCAGAGTAGCCAAGTCTTTCACAGGTGATCATTGTTAAAGTGTTGCTGTTATTGTGTGCGAAGATGGCCTGGTTCTGCACACTTCCATTTGTATCAGTTCATATGAGTCTTCCCAGGTTTTTCAGAAACAATCCTGATTGTCATTTCTTCTAGCACAATAATATTCCATCACAGTCATATGCCACAGTTTGTTTGGCCGTTCGCTAATTGATAGACATTCCCTCAATTTCCAGTTCTTGGCCACCACAAAAAGAACTGATATAAATATTTTTGTACACATGGGTCCTTCTCCTTTTTCTTTGATCTCTATGGGGTTTAGCCCTAGTAACAGTTTTTCTGTGACAAAGGGTGTGCACAGTTGAATCGCTTTTGGGGAATAGTTCTAAATTGTTTTCTAGAGTGGTTGAACCTGTTCACAGTTCCAACAGCAGTGCGTTAGTGTACCCATTTTCCCATAACCCCGCATCAATTTGATGAATGTGAGATGTTGTTTTATTTTAAATTAATTTTAATTTAAAATTAATTTAAATTAAATTAAAAACACAGTTGTTTTATTTTACATTTCTCTATTAGTGATTTAGAGCATTTTTTCCATATGACTGTTGATATCTTGGATTTCTTCCTCTGAACACAGCTTGTCCATATTCCTTGATCATTTATCAATTTGAGAATGACTTTCATTCTTATAAATTTGACTCATTTCCTTCTATATTTGAGAAATGTGACCTTTATTAGAGAAATAACTACCGAGATTCTTTTTCTCTAAAGTTCTGTTTTATCTTCTGTGCACTTCTCTATTTTTTGTTTGGTCATGAACACTTCCCCTACCCATAGATCTGACTGATGATTTCTTCTGTGCTTTTCTAATTTGGTTATGATGTCTAACTCATTTGAATATTGTCTTTGTATATGGTGTGAGATGTTGTTCTATATGTAGCTTCTGCCTTTTCTCAACATTTTTTGTCTTAATAGTGAATTCTTGCTCAAATAGCTGGAATGTTTGGTTTTATTAATTAGTTAATTTTTAGCTTTCAACATTCATTTCCACAAGACAATGAAATCCAGATTTTCTCCCCATCTCTGCCCTGCCACCCCATCCCAAGATGGCATACATTCTGATTAGCCCTTCCCCTAGTCTGCCCTTCCTGCTATCACACCCCATACCCCCTAATCCCCCTTCCTTCCTTGTAGAGCAAGATGGCTTTCTAAACCCCATTGCCTGTATATTTTTGGAATGTTTGGGTTTATCACACATTAGGTTACTGTTCTCATTTGCTTCTGTATATTGTGTCGCTGATCTGTTCCATTGATTGACTTCTCTGTTTCTTACCCAGAACCAGATGATTTTGATGATTACAACTTTATAGCATAGTTTAAAAACTGCTAGTGCTAGACCTTCCTGCCTGCCCATTTTTTCATTGATTTCCTTGGTATTCTTGATCTTTTGTTAGCTCTATAAAGTAATTCTTTAGCAGTTTGATTGGTGTTACACTGAATAAGTAAATTAATCTAGCCAGTATTGCCATTTTGTTACATTGGCTTGGTGATTTTTCCCCAGTTATTTAGATCTGGCTTTTATTTATGTGAAGAATGTTTTGTAATTGTGTTTGTGCAGTTTCTCTGTATGCTTTGGTGAGTAGTCTCCCTAGTATTTTATACTTTCTTCAGTTATTTGGAGTGTAACTTCTATCTCTTCTGCTGGGTTTTGTTGGTTATATATAGAAATGCTTGTGATTTATGTGGGTTTTTGAGAAACTGAATTTTCAAAACATTTATAACAGGACTTGGAAGAGCTTTTGTAACCTGCCTCTGAGGTTTCCTCACATTATTATGATGGCGATGCTAGACTCATTTCTGTCTTTGTCCTCTTCAGAGGAGGGTTTGATGACGTGGTTGCTCAATACCTTGGTCAGATTTTAATTTCTTCTTTCAAAGAACTGAATGATTTGCTTTGACACGTTAGTAGATAAATTAATTTGCTTTATTTCAAGATTTGAAGGCCACATAGAAATCTGCCCACCAGGCATGAGTCACTCAGCATATTCAGTCAACAAAAGTGTTTTAGAAGCCATAAGAGGAAGACTCTCCGCTTTCCATGAACTCCTGCTTGAGCCACCCAAGGTAAGTTCATGAATTTAAGAGAGATTGGTCTGCTTATTAGAGTTCTGAGCTCAGAAGCTATTGGTAAATCTTGTTTTTGTAAACTCCTTTACTTTCTTGCAGTTATCTCTTGAGTAAACATGCTAAAAATAATCTAACTCTGAACCATGAGGGACAGCCTGACAGCTGCTGTTCTGATGATTGGTTCTTTGATATACCCTGTGTTACCTGAATTGGTGGAATTTAAAAGTCTTTGAGTGAAATTAGCAGAATTTCTCACTTTTGAAAGTTTGGGTTTTTTTCCCCTCCCCAAGAGCCAGTTTTTGGATTATATATGTGATAATACCTCAAAAGTAATTCTTAACATATTTTGATACATTCAAAAATTAACAGTCTTTGAAGAGGTATGCACTTTAATAAGGAAGGTGATGGCCATATTGCCTCAAAGCTGTCTTATTGAGGGAGTAAGAAATTGTCAGAGCTGTAGGAGACTTGAAGAGTTTTCATCTTTCATTTAATTAAGTCCTTTCTTGGTAAATGAACAGTGAGGGTAAGCTCCAAGCTGCAGCACTAAGTGACAGGCCTCCTTAAAGTGGTTCAGGTCACTGTGTGAGACACAGGTGGGGAGAAGGCATCTGCTCCTTCTGAAGGGCTGGTAGGGAGGCCCTCAGCCTCCCAGCCTGAATCCTTGTGTTAGGGCTTCTCTCTCAGCACACAGCTGCCTCCTTGGGACAGGGTGGAAAGTTACTTTAATCTAAGCTGGTCTTGTGGTATGCTCTTTGGCATGGAGATCTCCAGTGGTCACTATTGGGAATTGATTATTATTAGCTAATAAGTAGATAAAATGCAGTTGTTTTTTTTTACCTAGTGGTATCAACATTTTGGAAATGCTTCTATTCAGAATAATTCTTTGAAGCATTCCAAAGTTCGTGTTTTTTGAATGAATGTTGCTTCCAAGGTTTTCCAACTTCTAGTGCCATAGAAATCAGTGTCAGTAGTTTCCATCTGGCATTCTACCTGGTGCTGTGCCCAGCCGTCTTTTCTCTGAAAGTTAATTATTTTATATTCGATTTTTGTGAGATGCTGAATGCAGCCTCAAGGTGGCTTTAGATCAGGGATCAACCTCGGTCATGGCCAAGGTGCACTGTGGGTATGAACCATGCTCCTGGATACCAGTGTCAGGGCACAATGGGGAGAGGTGAAGAGAGCTGTTGGTCGGCTTTTCCTGCCTCTGTTTTCTGTGGAACAACAACATACCTCTTGATAGAGACGTCCTTCTGGGCTTTGTGTTCTGGGGTCTGTGCCCCAGGAAGGCCAGCTGCCATCAGCTCCCCTCCTAAGAGGGAGCAAAGTCCTTTGGCAGGTGGGAGGCTTTATTGGTGCTTCTTAGAGTGGTTCTGTGAACCACAGGCTCTTCTCTGCTTTGTGGCCTAGACTCTTTTAGCACAGTCCAGAGCAGCCTGTAGATACCTTCTCAGAAGCAAGATTTTTACTTGTATAAAATAAAGTACATAGGATTGCATTGAAATAAAGATCCCAGTTTTTTCCCACCAGGTTCATCCTCTGAAATCTTTCCCTGATCTCTAGGGTACGAAGGTTACCTGCTATAGGCTTCCAAGGTTTTCTAGATTTTGCTTGAAGCTGGAGTATGATGAGTGTAAAATGGGGAGTGTGTACATTTGAAGGGAGATGTGATATGAAGGGGCGGGGCATTGAGGAGGCAGGGATGGAGATCACTGACAGTGGGGGAGGGAAGTGTGTGAATAGTTAACTTTTTTTTTCTTGGTTTGCCTATAAAATTTCTAGATTTCTTTTTGCATCTTTGAGACTTGACTTATAGAAACTGTGCTTTTTTCTTCTTCAAAATGAAGAGATTGGGTTAGGTGACTTTTTAAGCCCCTTTCAGCCCCAAAACCTTTGAATGAGAGAACAGCTTTTTGCCTGTAGTAATTTAGTGGCTCGGTGGCCATGTAAATGAGCTTATTGGAAATCAGCCTTGCTGCAGTTCCTGGCCTGAAGATTAAGTCTTTTGCCCTGAAAAATTAGAGCCAGTTTAGACACAAATCAATTTGTGGAGAGTTCTATATTGAGTTGAGATCAGTGGTGTTTTTCTCTCTTTAGAAAAGTGTTATGAAGACAACCTGGGGCGTGTTGGACCCTCCCGTCGGGAACACTCGATTAAATGTGATCCGGCTGATCTCAAGCCTCCTGCAGACCAACACCGACAGTGTCAACGCGGACCTGGTGGAGCTCAACAGCATCGGCGTGATACTGGTAAGGGCTTGCCTTCTCTCTGGGCCCACGGGGCGGGGGCGCCTCTGAAGAATGCCTTCTGGAAGCTTTGCTCTGCAGCTTTCTCCCCCTCCTGTGCTCAGTAAACTCCCAGACAGTCTGTCCGCGTCCACGCAGACTGGCTAGCTCAGGCCTGCTGAGTCTGTGTTCTGTACAGAGCCCTCCTGCAAGGCCGGGGAGGGTGTGCACTGAGCAGAGCCTTCCCCAGTCAGCTGCCCTCTCCCTCCTCCCTTGTGGCTTCCACACAGTCGAAGAATTGACTCTGTCCAGGTGTTGAAAGCCCCCCACCTCATGTTCCTCTGCTTCACACACTCAGTGCTCCAGCCAGAGGGAGCTTCCGGATCCCCGTGTTCCCTGTGCCTGGGATGCATGTCTGATCCGTGTCTGATCCTTAATTCCCATCTCCAGCGTAAGGCCATTCCTCTTTCCCTCACCCCAATGCCTAGGATTCAGTTTGTATGTACTTGCGTGCATACATGTGTGTACTTGTATGTATACATGTCAGCTCCCTCGATAGAATGTAAGCTCCTTGAGGGCAAGGGCTGCCTCCTCTTTGCCTTCAGCTGGTGGTTAATTATGCTTAGGCCTGGGAAATTCACATGGGGATTGTCCGTTATTTGTTTTTGTTACTTGGCTCGGAGGAGCTTGAGAAATGTTGTGGCTTCTTTCAATGATCTAATATTGATAACAGGTATATAGGAAAAGAAAGAGTTTGTATGATCTCATCTTAAAAACCATATTGGCCAAAACAAAAACGGAGGAATCCCCAGAGCAGGGTTGGGACGGAGATTCTGGCTTAGGCATGGAAGGGTAAGATGAGGGGCTTTCTCCATCTCCCTGCACTGGGGGAGTCAGTAAGAGTCGTTCTGACCTTGGTCTCTGATTTGGTCTCTTCTCTCATTCTAATTAGTATTGTCTAGAGAGTGAGCAGTAGCCATAGCCCACAGAGTTCTGGCTGCTCAGCACGCAGAAGAGAAATACGGTTTTGCAACATCATTAAATGCAGGCTGCTGGTGCTCCTTTTGGTAGGGTTGTTTTCAGTCCCTAATTGGAATGTCAGAATTTGACTGAGGCTTTATTCTTTTGGTCAGGCCCCTGCCCCCAAGAGCATGGCTCTCAGGCTGTCTGTGAGCAGGCAAGGTGTCCCCCATGGTCCTTTGTCACATGCCTTTGGCTGATGCTGCAAGAGTTGCAGACCAGGAGCTCTGTGGGGAATGATCACACTGCTCAGGAAGGCTGACCGCTGCACCGGTGTGCTGTGTGTTGTGTGCATGTGTGCCCCTGTGCTCCTCTCGTTGAAAACCCCTTCTGTCGGGAGCTTACCATCGCCAGATGCTTTATGCTGTTCCCCTGAGATCCTGTGAAAATCCTCATGGAGCCATAGAGTGGACAGACCTTTTCTATCGTCCAGGCTGATTGTTCATTTGACTGTGATTTATGCTGAGACCCTCCATTCTCACTTTGTAGACATACCATGGCTGCTGATTGAATTTCCTTTAGTGAAATTGTGTTTTAAATTCATTATTTATATAGTGAACTAAGAATTTTAAAATAAAGCCCCCCCTTTTTTTTTTGGCAGGATATGTTCTTCAGATATACATGGAATAATTTTTTACATACTCAAGTAGAAATCTGTATTGCCTTGATTCTTGCAAGTCCTTTTGAAAGCCCAGAAAACGGCACCGTTACTGATCAGGATTCCACTGGTGACAATCTTTTACTGAGACACGTAAGACCCCTCTCTTCCTGGTGTCTTTTTTGGGGGATTTGATGACAGAACAGACATTGGAGAGCACTGTGGTCAGTTTCAGAGCTTGGTGCCTCCCTTTATTTGGGCAGATCCCTTCACCTCCCTGAGCCTCAGCTAACACATCTGTGCAGGGCCAGCCTCTGAGGGTCCCTCCCAGTGCTAGCTCTACGGTTGGGGGTGGGAGAGGGGGAGGTGGGACTGAGTTCCCACACTGGGCGGTTTTTTCCTGAATCTGCCTCACCTGCATTAAGTCAGCTTCTCTCTAGTCCTCATTGACTTGGTTTTCTTAGCCTTCCTGCCCTGAAAAAAGCGAGGGTTGGGCTGTCATTTCCTCTAGTTCCCTCTAGTGTTTTGCTCAGTCTCCTTCTTGGCTTGATTTTCTTAACTGATCTCAACCCTGAATCAGAAGCAAGTCTTTTCCCTTTGAATTTTCAGATCAGTTTGACCATGTGCCTCTTGTGGCCTGGGGCCCTGTGACTGCTTGTGGTCACATTGGTTTTGCTTAAAGGGCATGCTCTATCCTCTGTTGGATGTTTAAATTATATGTAGCGTTCTATGACTAAAATGACTTCATTCACAGTCAGTGTCGTTTGATGGAAAAACATTTCAATGTTAACTGGAACTTTTTTCTTTCTTTCTTTAAAAAAACAAACAAACAAAAAACAGCTGTTTCTTAAGTGCCAATTAGTGGAACGAATACTTGAAGCCTGGGAAATGAATGAGAAGAAACAGTGAGTAATCCCAGTTTTCTCTCTTGGAAACATATTTGGATTTGTGAGTTGAATTAAGCAGTAGGTCCTGAGTTCCAGAAAGCTCTAGGTATCTGAAGGCTGTAGACAGCCCCCACAGACTTGTGGGTGCAAATGCAAGGCATTGAGGGTAGACAGATGAACTTGGGTCTCTGCCACCTGGGAATGTTGTATGGGAGAGGGAGGGGAATTCACCCTCTGCTTCCATGTGCAAAGCCAGCTGCCCTAGTGGGCCTGGGTTCATGTAGAGTGACTTCTACATGTGAGGTTGACCAGAAGTTAGGCATGCCAGGACAGCGACTCCTCTGCCCCCAGCGGTCCCTGGGATTAGGGGGAAAGGCTTTGGAGACCTTCTGACCCCTGTCTGGTCCTCGATGCTTGAATCGGCTTTACTAGAAAACAAGAGCTTTCCTTACTTAACTATGGAAAAATCTTACACAAATTCCCTGGGAGCACAGGTAGAAGGTAGAAATGGGCTCTGAAGCTGCCTTTAGCTGACCTTGTACCTGCTCAGAGCTTTTTCTTTGATCTGGTTAAACTTTAGTCAGTAGCTTAACCCAGAGGAAAGTATGTCACTGAGCATGGGGACCTTTTCATTGGAGAAACCCTAACTAACACATAGAAGATTGATTGACTCAGGCGGATCCACTGCCCATCCGCCTGTGCCCCTGCCCATGGGACTTCCCCTCATCTTGTCCTGCCTCACCTTCTTTGACAGCTTCCTAATCTTTTTTTTTTAAGTAACTTGCTCAAGGTTACATGGCCAGGTGTCTCTGGGTGGGTGCTAAGTATCTGAGCCTGAATTTCATTCCAGGTCATCCCGACACTGGGGCCGGTGCTCTTACTCGCTGAGCCACCTGGCCGCCCCTTCAACAGCTTCCTAATCTTGTAGATAGTTTGAAGACAACAGATTTTTGCCTACAGACTCATTTACCAAGGGCACTCCAGATGAAAACTTTGTCAACTTTGTCATTTACTCATTTAGCCCCATTTCCCTGCTTGGTTTCAACAGACGTGGGCCTCATTGTCCTCTTTCTTTCAGGGCCGAAGGAGGTAGACGCCATGGTTACATGGGCCACCTAACAAGGATTGCCAACTGCATTGTGCACAGCACGGACAAGGGGCCAAACAGTACATTTGTTCAGCAGCTGATTAAAGGTGAGCCGAGCTCCGATGCGTAAAGGGTCTTGGTAGAGCTTTGTCTAGTTGGTTTTATGTTCATTCTGTTTTGGGTTATTCTGAGATGCTAGGAAAAGCTCTGTAGTGCTTTACTTCACAGTTGCCATTTTTATTTTAAAAAGCACCGTTTCTGGGGGTGGCTAGGTGGCACAGTGAATAGAGCATCCACCCTGGAGTCAGGAAGACCTGAGTTCAAATATGACCTCAGACACTTGACACTTGCTAGCTATGTGACCTTGGGCAAGTCACTTAACCCCAGTTGCCCTGCCTTCTCCCTCCAGAAAGACAGAAAAAAAAAGCAGTTTCTGATTTTGGCTACTTTGGTAAATGTGTCCCAGGGAATCTGCCACAAGTGATGGCCGTATAAGATGACCACAGGTGTGATTTCAGGCAGCTTGAACGAGGGCAGGGGGTTTTAGACCATTACAAAAGCCAGCGGCATCTTGAGAGCTTATTTTGCTCTCTTCAGGGTCCTCTTTGATCTCATGTACACGTGATTCTGAGGCAGGCTTTGGTCTCACCAGGCTTCCCAAGGGCCGCATAACCCACATGTTTGAAGAACTTTATTTCAGCTCTAGGGTCACTGCCACATGAATGTCCAGGTTTCCCTCGGCCTCCCTGCCTGTCCCTAGTTGGCCTGGTGGGCTCTGGTCTCTGTAGTTAGCGTCCAGGCCTCTGTCGGGGTTCTTCCGTTGCTCTCTCCTCCTGTAAGTGGGGGTGACCTGCTTTATAGCTTTGAGTTCCCTCCAAATCACCCTGATGGCCATGGCTGTGTTTGTTCCAGATGGAAAAGCAGCCTGTCTTGTGGAGAGGCCAGGGTAGTATCCACCAAGCAGCTGGCCAGCTGAGTGTCTCTGTGGAAGATCTGCCTGGCAGCCTGGCCTCTCCAAGGACTAGCTCCATGCCATGGGCCCACAAGGGAGAGCCAGGAGCGGATTTCATGCAGGGGGTGGGAATGGGGGTCATGGCAAATGACATCCGGTGTTGCTGACGTTCAGGAGGGCCGTCCAGGAGTGTAGTGGGTGAACTGAACGGTGGTGGGCTCGTCCACTGTTGAAGCCCTGGAGTCAGAGGCTGGCTGGAGTGGGGAAGGCTTTGGCTAAGGGTCTGCAGAGAGGCCTCCTGCTCTCAGATTCAGGGAGGTGTCCCCTTGCTCCTCCCCACAACCCTGGGAGGGAGGTGCTGTCAGAGTGCCCATTTTACAGATGAAACCAGGGCAGGCAGAGGTTTGGCGAATTGCCTGGGCCCTGCAGCTGCTCTGTCTTCTTGATTCTGGGCCCTGTGGTGTTTCCCTGCCCCCCGCAGTGGCCTCACACCCACCAGGGTCCCTGCTGTGAGAGCCTCGGGGTTGTGAGTGTGGCAGGAAGAGCTGGGGCTGGGGCAGGAGCTCCAAGGGAGCCCCCATCTTCCTCCCTCCAGTCTCGGTGTCCTGAAGCCTGTGTGTGTGTGCGCAGTAGGGCTGCCCGTTGACCCAGCTCATTCCCTCTCTCCGTTTCCCAGAGCTTCCAGACGACGTCAGAGAACGGTGGGAGACCTTCTGCACCAGCTCTTTAGGGGAGACAAACAAGCGGAACACGGTAGACCTGGTACGTTGGGTGAGGTGCCATTCGTACAGATCTGACGTGCGCCTGCTCTGTGCCTCGCACCGGGCCGAGCGCTTTACAAATATCATCTCAGTTGATCCTCACAACAACCCTACAAAGTAGGTGCCAATCTTATCCCCATTTTACAGTTGAGGAAACTGAGGTTAAACAGTGGTAAAGTGACTTGCCCAGGGTCCCACACCTAGTCAGTGTCTGAGGCCAGGTTTGACCTCAGGTCTTTCTCACTCCAGACCCCATGCTTTGATTTTTTAACCAAAGATTGATTGGTTCAAAGGGGAAGGAAAAAAGCTCTTCTCCATCTCAAGTAGCCATCCTCACAATCCTCTGGCTGATCGGGGCGGTGCATCCCTTCTGTTACGACCCTCTGAGGTTTGTCATCTTGTCAGCTCTTTGTGACTTGGAGTTTCCCTCCCTGAGACATCCTCGTGGTAGCCCCTTGGTGCTTGGCTTGGCTTGGTTTGGTTACTGCCATCTTCTTGGCAGGCGGGCCAGAGCTGGGCTTTCCGGGCCCTGGTGTACTTGGGCCAGCCCCAGCGGCTTATTTTGGGGAGAGCTGTGACTTCCCAGAGTTCCCTTGTTTCCCACATACGGCTTCCAAAGAGGAAGCCCGAGTTGGGGGTGCCTCAATTTCAGGTTACTGAAATAATGCAGCCCCTTACATAGGCAGCTCTGTTAGCTTTGGTCATAAAGGATGTCTGATTTTTAAAAAATGGAATCCTTTATGTTGGTCTTTGGTAGGCCTTTTTACTCCATCATGGGATTCACTTTATGTGATTTGATGAAAGCAGTTTCCCTGAGAGCACACCCCAACTTACAATGGGTAAGACAGATTAGCCCGGATGCCCAGAGAAGGGGGCGTGATCACCATCTGCCACCCTGAATTCAGTCAGCCATGACGGGAAACCCGAATGAGAAGTTTCCAAGCTCTCTTCTCTGTCTCTGCCTCTTCAGTCAAGGTCTCCACTGTTCCCCAGCCTCCCCAATCCTAGGCACAGTGTGGAACCTCCAGGGAAGCAGGAGCGAGGACGTGGGGGAGTGGGTAGCACCCTGGTAGCCAGAGAGCCTGTCCAACAGCCAACGTAGCAGCTCCTCTCCCCAGGAATTCCCGCAAGCATTCCTGTGTTGCGGCCAAGGATGCAAATCCTCCCTTCTCATGGTGACCCACACTTTTCAAGGACGCAGGACCCCCTTCCATGTGTTCTGCTGGAGAAGGCAGGGAAGGTGGCTCTTGGGCAGCAGGGGAAGCCTCCTCTCCAGGGGCTTCGAGGCTTCCAGAAGGGTTTGGGCCACTGCCCCTGGGCTGCAGAAAGTGGAGCTTCTGTCAGGGAGCTAAGTGTATGTTCTGTGGAAACAGAGTGAGAATCGGGAATTCTTCCAGAGGAATGGAGGGAGTTTCTCTTGGTTTTGTGTTCATCTTTTCATGTGATGTCTGCTTGTGCAGCCCTAGTAGAATATTGTTTCCAAAAAGGATTTTCTTTACTACAAGGTAATCCTGTAGTATGATTTTGCACATGCTATGACCTCGCACTCACACAGTGAGGTTTCCGTCAGTGGTCAGTGGCCCAGTTGGCCTCCTTCCCCACAAGGGACAGACAGGGATGCTCTTTCCTAGGTGGAAGGGGCTCTTTCTCTAGTGCTCAGTCCTCCTTAAGCAGTACCACTGACCTGACATGTTCTGGGTGCATAGTAGGAGCTCAATTAAGACTTGGTTGATTGAATGAAACTATAAGTTTAAATGAGTGGAGCTTTCATCTACAGATGTCCCCATTCGAAGGAGCAAAGCTCCATCCACTTTTGTTCCGTGATCTTCTTGGGTCCGTGGCTGTCCCTCCCGACCTGGGCTTCTCTGCCATTTTATGGAGCCATGAGTTCCATACTTGCTTGTATCCACTCAGTTGTCCATCGGAGTTTGATTGCCTCCCTGTCTTGTTTTTGGGTGGGGGAAGGGCACCATCATTTATTTTGTGACAACATAAATTAATTTTGACACCTGAAACTCAAAGGATTTCAAGTAAAACTTAAATTAATATATTTCTCAAGAAACATGCAATAGCAACACAGACTAGTAATAGTCTATATAAATAGTAATACAGACTAAAGTCAGTGAAGTTTAGAAATGATAATACTCTAGCTGTCCAGCAGAGTTACTGTAGAATCACTTAGAGAAGATGAGTCCCAGTGGCCCAACCCTTAAAGCCCCTGTGGGCATGCCTGACCCTTTTCATTATGGTGTTGGGCCACCCCCGGGCCCTTGTCACTAGGAAGGCTGTTGTTACTTGTCTTTTATTGAAATGCCGACACTCCTGGCCTTTCCACCTCCACTTGCTTGGTGAGGCTGTGAGTTTCTCAGTGCCCTTGTTATCGACTCTCGATGAAGCATATGGGGTATCGAAAGGGGAGTTGTTTGGGCCTCTTAGCTTAGCCTCGTGATAGCAATGGTGTAAAAAGCAGAGAAGGTGGAGGGGGAGACTCCAGTTACGGGGTGCCCACGGTGAGCTTTAGGCCCCTGCTTTGAGATTTATATTGATGACCTGCTTAGGATTTTCGTTGAGTTAGTGACAGATTTTTATTTGGAGAGTTAAGCTGAAGAGCGAATTAAAAGAGAGAGAAAGGGTTCTGGCTTCATTTGAGAGAGCAGACACACAGGCCTTAGTTAATAAGGCATTAGGAGGCTCTTCCTACAGCGCACTCAGGGGCTCGCACATGGACCCAGCTTGTGCGCCACACAGGCCTGAGCAGCAGCTGCTGAGGGATGCAGGTGAGCAGCCAGTCCTGCCCGGGTGCCCGTTTCCATACTGGGCTCCAGTTTCCCTCCACAGTTTATTAAGAGGGGAAAGCAAGCTTAATCTCTTTCTGCAGATTGATTCTTCTTGAGGTCAGGGTGAGTTTTCATTTTGTTTTTGTTTATTTACATCAGGCACGTAATGCAATTTATTTTAATCAGCATTATGATGATTCCTCTTACTCTTGAGGTCTGTTAGGCTCGAGGCTTGGGGCAAATAAACCTTTGTCCCGCACTAACCCTGGTGCTGTGTGACAGCAGAGACGTGGTGCCTGAGAGAGATGGGATCTAGGCCCAGGGCAGACTGGGCCAGCTTGTTCCTTCCCTGGCCGTGCTCCATGGCACAGGTGAAGCAAGCAGCTTCCTGTGAGGCTGGCATGCATGCTGGCTGCAGAGGGCCGAACCTTGATCCCAGGGCTCCTCCTGACCTGGGCTCCTTTGCCCTCAGTCCTTAAGGGACCTTGCAGTGCTTGCTGGGTTTGAGAGACGCATCAGGAGCTATAACTATTTATGGCCCAGACCTCCATTTGTTCCCTGTTAAACACCAAGGCAACATGCAGCTGTGGCTCTAGGCCTGACCAGTGTTCCTCTGCACTTCTCAGGGCTCTGAGTCAGGCCTCCCTATCTGGGAGATGGAGGTGGTGGTTTTACATAAACTCAGTCCATTGGTAGTCGTTTTATTTTAGCCATTCTCACCTACTTCCCTGACAAAGCTGCTGTTAGTAGCAAATCCAGATAACTTGAGTTAGAATGATTCTATTTTTCCTGGTCTGCTTATTGGTGGTGGTGGTGGTGGTGAGGAATAGAATGAAGCCAGGGTGGTCTGTAGTTCAGGGCAGCGGAAGAAATATGTGTTGGCAGAATCTACTCCTGAGAAAAATTGGGTTGACTGGGTGGTAAGAGGTTTTTTTTTTTTTTAATGTTGCTACAACTGTCATCAGTCCCTGATTTGGTTTAATCTGTTATGTGCATTTTCTTGTATATATTTTAATAGAAAAACGAATGTGCCTGTTTCATAATGAACATTTCACTACTGGTATTAAATAGTTATGTCCGTTTTTACACATAGGTCACAACCTGCCATATTCATTCATCCAGTGATGATGAAATTGACTTTAAAGAAACGGGTTTCTCGCAGGACTCTTCCTTGCAGCAAGTGAGTGATGTGTATAGTTCTTGCTTTGGGATTTTTTGGATGACAAGTCAGGTTAACTTTTTAAAAACTGTCTTCATAATGTTATGAATTTGTTATGCTTAAATATAAATGCAAATATTTCTATTTTGTAATGCTATTTCATGCCAGTTTTTTAGGGGGACCCAGTGTAGTATCTGAAGGGAATATGTTTGTTTTAATTATGTTTACAGAGCACATTTTTAAAATATCAGCTCCCAATAATGTTGTTAGACAACATTAAACAGATCGTGGAACCCCAGATTAACTGAAGTCCTCATGATGCTGCTTAAAGTTATTTTGCATAATAAAGATAGCTGAGGCTTCTTGTAAACCAGATTTCAGGAAGAAACATAATGAAAACTTTTCACCATCTTCCTTCATCTCCATAGCTTAAGAAAACAGAGCAGCTTTGCCCTAGTCCATAAAAATAAAGAACAGTTTCCTTCTATAAAAAGCACATGCAGGGAAAGGGTGGCTT
>NW_027187322.1:4904440-4948393 GCF_028583685.1 Petaurus breviceps papuanus
CATTCGTGTTGAGTCTCAGTCTCATTTGGGGCCATTGCTGCCAGGTCTAGTTTGGGCCCCCAAAGGTGAAGAATGAGTACCAGGAACTCTGTAGCCCCTAGGAGCAGAGGGACTGTGGCATGGGAAGAAAGCAGTCCTTTCAGACCCCTCCTGTGTGGCAAGAGTGTTGCTTTCTTTCACACATTTATACCTAGAGAAGGCACAGAGATAGAATTTAGGGAACTCTTGACCTCATGCTGTGTAGCTTTCTTTATCCCAAGCCCCTAAATTGCTTCTTCTGTTAACATTGTGATGGGTTTCACTAATTGTTCAAATCCATCATCGTCATTTTCCACCTGCCTCACCTAGCTACTGTGGCCAGCTCACACCCAAGCTGAGCAGCTGCCTTATTCTGACCCAGAAGGTTACCCAGCTTTTCCTAGAGACTATTTAAGTTCAGGCCCAACAGGGGGTGGTAACTTTTGGTCCAGTTCTCAGGCTTCAGACTGAGCCCCTCTTCCATGTGTGGGACTGGCCCTTGGGCCGGGCAGCTCACTGCTCTGTGCTTGAAGTTCTGACTCCTTGGGGACTCTTAAGAGCCCCGGGCGCACCTTGCTTCTTACTTTGTGGAACCGTGACCTTTAGTGCTGTCCAGCCTGACTTGGCAGGCCATCACAGCTTGCCTTGTCCAGTAGGTGCTGGGCTGAACTGGGAGCTCTTAGGAATTGTGCGTGTCACTGTGGTGAGTGCTGATTGGTCATGCAGGGCACTTTACCCACTGAAAAAGGATCATTTTAGCTACTATAAGTTATAGAAACATGTTTTCATGGGTTCTGGGCTTTGAATTTCACTTGCCTAAACTCTACCCATCTTTCTGTGGGATAGTTTGTACCGGTATCTTAAGGCTTTTTCATGATATTTTGGTCAATAAGCTCTTTACAAATAATAAGTCTTTGAGAGCAGAACTGGTTTTCTAGCCTTAGACTCTATAGCCATGTACCCTCCAAAGGTACACAGAAGGATGGAAAATTGGGATGGAAAAGACTCTTTCAAACCCAAACAGACTGACAAAGAATCTCCCAAAATTCACAGACTTAGAATTTGTGGATTAAAAAAACACCTCATTTTTGCTTATATAATTCTTTGAGTCAGCAGGTATTAAATTTGGTTTGTAGAAGGTATCTATCTAACGGTACAAAGAGGGTAGTTTGTAATTTTTAAATCATAGAACACATTTATCTCATCAAATTTTTTCCATATTATAGCCCCTTTGTAGGGGCTTTCAGCCAACCTTCAGTAGTTGCTGACTAGATTGAGAATGTTTTCATTCTTCTTAGGGATTATTAGCTTCAGTTGCTGCACTTGTCAGTCAGAAAATAGGGTGACAGAGAGACTTCCTGTGCCAAATTTCTTCGATGACCAACTAGCTCTCCCAGCCCCCAAGCCTAAATGCCCATAATCCCAACTCCGGCATCCCCTGCCCTTTGTCTATAAGATGTGCTAATCATTGCATGTGAGTGTGAGAGGGCATGGGAAATTAGACTGCATTGGAACTCCAAGGAAATGGGAGAGGGAGAACTGGACAGTGGTCAGTTCAAGTTCTGGAAAGTAAGAGAAACCTGGTGCCATCTTGTGAATTACACCCCCCCCCCCCCACACACACACAAAGGCATATTGACAGTATCTGTTATTTTGGACTGTCTGTGGCTCCCTCTGTCTTTCTAAGAATGGGTAACCCCAGGGCCAAGGACGTCTGTCTAAACGTTACATACATAAGCTTCTCTGTTAGCTTGGCTAATAGAAACAGCTGCTGAGCTGCATGCTTTGCTGATCTAGTTTCAGCCCATTCTCTTACGTGAAAAAAATCTCATTGAACAGACACACTTACAAATCCCTGTCTCTCTCTATAGTAGTTAGTGCATTTAACTCTCCCCCCATACAGAAGGGAAGGTGGAGCCAGCTTAGAACGAGGAGCCAGGCCCTGGCTTCTGGGCTGGTTAGGGTAGAAGGCCCTGATGGAGGCCACATGATATTTCCCCTGCCATCTAAAGCCCCCGAGGTCCCCTTGTTGGGGGCTTCATCTCCACCTTGCCAGTCCCACTGCCAATAATCTACTTGGTCACCTGACCTCCATTAAGCACCTCCTGGAGTTCTCTTGTACAGATGGGTGGTGCGTTGGCAGAGGCAATTTACTTCAGACCCAGAGAACATCCGTGGAAAAATCTGCACTTGATCGTTTTGGAATCTCCCTGAGGGACATTGCTAAAAACCCCATCCTTAGCTCCATTGTGTTCTTTCTGAAGAAGAATAAGCCCCTAATTCCCTTAGTCCTTGAGAGACTACCTTCTTGTCACCTTTTCCCCAAACTTTCTGTCACTTTTTCTTCCTGAGGCACTTTAAGTAGTGACCTGAGCTCTGGCCACTGACTCTCCAAAGGCCCTGGGCCCCAGGAGCGTCTGAGGCTGCCCCCATCCTGGGCTCATAGGTGGGACATGACCAGACCAGAATCCAGGCACACTGACCAGCACTGCCTTGTATCCTCAGAGACAGCTGGGATGGGGATTGTGTGCACCCGAACCCTTTTTTAAAAGGGGGTAAAGCTGGAAGGGTTGTCACCTGCTTGGGTGCTTGGGTTCCATCGCTAGTTATATGGACAGTGGGCTGTGGGCAAGTTACCTGATGCAGCCTGATCCCACCCCAGATCTCAGAAGTGAATTTGTCCAGAGAGTTGGAATCCAGTGATTTAGCCAGTTATGATAGAGATGACAGAGTGAGTGGGTTGGGGCCAGATTCCAAAGCCTACCTTTTGTAAATATGTCTGAAATAATGGTTTCTTTAAAATCAAGAAAAAAATGCTTCCAGTAACCACAGACCCAGTGCAAGCCTGTGTTGAGCTTAGTAAATGCTTCTGGAGCACAAATGGACAAATAGTATTTAGCTTATTCTTAGAATCATTGTGTCACTGTCATTGGTCCTGGGGTTGCCAGGCCTTTTCTGATTATCAGATGCAACAAATGACGTCCAATTTTATTGACCAGTTTGGCTTCAATGATGAGAAGTTTGCAGATCAAGATGACATTGGCAAGTGAGTATGCTCCCCTAGGTCCTTGTCTGTCTTTGTGCCCCCTGCTGTTCCTGGGTTCCCCTGGTGTTGGGCGGCTCGGCCATGAGGCACCTCAGGGCGCGGTGCAGGCAGCATTACTTGGGGCCTCTTCTTTGTGGGGAGCACCACGGGAGGCTATGCAGTGAGAGCAGAGCTCATATGGAGGGGCACAAGATCTGGGTCCAAGTTTTGCCTTCAACACTTAGGCAAATCACCAGGCCCTCCCAGTGCCCCAGACTTAGCTGCTGTGGGAGACCACATTTCCTTTGTTGACATTCTCTAAACCAAGAATTCCCCCAGTCTGACCCAGAACAAGTAAGAGCCGCTTGGGCTGTGGGACTGCAGGCTGCCCTCTGCAGGCCACACATGTGGATGCCTTGTTGTATCATTCCGCCTGACCGCCTCGGCAGGTGGGGCAGGCCGTACATGCATGGATTTAGAGGCTTCAGGGGTAGGTTGGTAAAATGGACAGAATGTTGGCTTTAGGGTCAGGAGACTTGGATTAGAATCCATTTTCTGATCTAACCAGCAGACTGACCCTGGACAAAAACACTTCCCAACTCTCAGCCTTAGTTTCCTCCTCTGTAAAATGAAGAGGAAGGGTCTATGGTGTTACCTCCCAGGGTTGATGTAAGGATCAAATGAGATAATGTCTGTAAAAGCCCTTTGTAAACCTTCTGTGGATGTCAGTTCTTAAGTTAGCAAATAGAATATACACACACATAGTGCATGGTCAGGTTGCTGTTGCATTCTTCTTCCAAGGCCAGCCCCCACTCTCGGAGTTGTGTTAGCCCTTCCTCGGAGCTGGGGACCCCTTCAGGATGTAGGTGAGGCTTTGATCGCCCACACAGAGGCCACAAACTGACCCACATGCAGAGAGCCCTGCTGGTGTGGTATAACCCACTGGAGGATGTCTCTGTTTACATGGCCCTTAAGAATCCAGGGTCTCCTCCAGACCAAGAGGGCGTGGGGCAGAAGGAAAGTGTAATGGAAGAGCCAGTGTCAGGCCACACATACAGATCGAACGCCTTGAGTCCAGTATTCAGAGGGTTCACCAGAAAAGGAAAACCATGCGTGTAGTGTCGTGTGGTTCTGATGGCATGAGAGGGCCAGTGCGGGGGTGCTTCAAGTTAGCCCGTGGAGATGGAACCAGGCCAGGAGGAGATGAGGGGTAGCTCAGCTTCTCTCCCCTTCAGACCTGGCCAAAAGCCCCAGACAGCCATTCCCACTGCCTGCAAAGGGTTTGTCTGGGCTGTCCAGGGTGCAGGTGGGGGCGTCCTCACTTTGCACTCTCACACTGCTCCTCAGAGGCCCCAAGATTTGGCTTCTCCCCAGACTGCATTGCAGCCCGCTGAACTAGTCACTTGAGTTCAAGTTTTCCACTTGCATACATTAAGATCATTTTTAAAGCATCCTTGTAAAAGTTGTAAAGACATGGGGCCCCATTTTGGTTAGAAAGTTGTAATTAAGGAGTTAGAATTTCTCAACCTTCTGCAGCTTCACTCCTCAGGCCATGGGTGGGTGTGTTTGTGTCTGCACATGGCGGCAGGGTGCAGATCCCTTCTTTTCCAGCTTGTTCCCGTGTGCCAACAGTGGTTAGTCAGCGATCCTGTCCCAAGTGTGCGCAGGGCTTCCCTCCCCTCTCACCATGCCAGGGCAGGCCTAGCCCGACACTTTGCCAAGTCGTAGTTGAGAGTGGGGGTGTGTGTGACAGTGGCGTGTGATTCTGGGCTTCTGGAACATGGGGATTCTCACAGGACAGTGTGGAAAGCTGTGGAGTTAACAGTACTCCTTGTTCACGGGACTCAAATGCATCAACCTGTATTTTGTTTGCAGTGTTTCTTTTGATCGGGTGTCAGACATCAACTTTACCCTCAATACAAATGAAAGTGTGAGTAGAAAATTTCCTGTAAGACGTGATGAGAGATGGTGAGGGGCGGGAAATTGGGAAGTAAAATCTGGCTTCTTTCTGTGGCCAGGCTTCTCATCTCCACCTGATTGTAACGATTCTTGTGAAAGCGTTCTGGCCGGGGCTGCTGCACAGAGTGCCCGCCTGTGTGTACTGCATTGAACCACCTGGGCTGTGGGAGCCTCCCCAGCTAGGGCCTGGGGTGCAGAGCAGAGCACTGGCGAGGTCCATTGGAAGCCATTGTTCCAGGAGAGTGGGGGGAGAGGGCCTGGGTAGATAGACTGCTAGATGGATAGCACTCAGGGTCATGCACCTTGGAGCTGAGGCCCAGCTGATCCATTGAGAACTGGATTATCTTCATGAATGAAGAGCGGCAGTACTTTGCTTTTATCATCTAGGCTGATTTTCCCAGCTCTCTGCTGGGCGTTTCTCTGGAGAAGAGAGCACAAGTCGGTTGGTTGGTGTGCTCTGGCGGCACTCGCTCTCATTCCGGCCCCTATGGCCATCGATGTTGTCCATTTGTGGCTCGGCCAGGCTCAGGGTGGGGGCATGGGAGGCCTCTGAGTCGCTCACTCTTGGGAATGAAATTATGATCTTACTAGATGAAAGTGAGAGTGGAAGAGGAGGTGTCCATGCTACTTGTATGCTAGCTTTGAGCCCAGTCTGTTCAGGGAAACCTGCTCTGACTTCGGGGAAGGTAATGTCAGATCTTTACATTCCTTTTGTGTCTGTGCTATGCTTAGTTACTGAGAAGGAAATGGGAAAAGAGACACCATTTCAGAAAGATGCCGAATGCTCAGCCTCACTGAGTGCTTCTCCAAATGGCCCTTTATGCAGCCCAAAACTGGACCATCCCAAACCAAGATGCACATTGCACTCTTAGAGCTTGGGGAGAGGAGCAGCTGACGTTGCCATCTCATGCTGCCTCTCTTCTTCTCCTTCATATTTCTCCTGTTTCTGTTTAGGGAAATATTGCTTTGTTTGAAGCGTGCTGTAAAGAAAGGATACAGCAGTTTGATGATGGTGGTTCTGATGAGGAAGATATTTGGGAAGAGAAGCACATTGCCTTCACTCCAGAATCCCAGAGACGATCGAGGTGAGAGATGGAGGCAGGGGTGGGTCTCCCCCACTGCTGGCCTTACTTGTCTATGCATCAGAAAACAGTGTCCTTGCTAGGCAGCAGCTGTGTGAGGAAAGCAGAGAGAACCTGTTGGTGCACGCCCCACCCCAGAGAGCCTGCCCATCCCTCTGTTACTCTGGGGATTTTTGTAACCAGCCCTGTTTTCCAATTGGGGAAACTTGAGGCTCTGGGCTGTGATAGCACCTGTAAGGTTACATCTGTAAGATCTTCTGCTCCGTTATCCTGCCTCTTAGTGCTTACCAGCGGTTAGTGACTGTGGAGTCACCCCTGGATTTCCACAAAACTGACCCCATGCAAGTGTGTGAGAATCTAGGGGATCTGCCCTGGCTTCTGGAGGGTGGGTCACAGTCCAGGATTCCAGGGTGTTATATAGATGCTTCACAGATCTCTGGTTTTGCTGGTGGGGTCCTCCCTTGAGCCACACGGAGACAGTGAACAGCTGCTCTCCCCCAGAGAGCAGGACATGTGGGAAGGAAGCGAGTGGGCAGGGAGGTGGCCAGCTCCCTTTTGGCCCACTTGGCTTCACTCGGGCCTGGACCCTGACTGAGGGAATGGAAGGTCTTTCCTGGTCCTTAGGACCTGATGTCCTTGAGGAAGAGTGGCATGTGAGGGCTTGGTGAGAAGGGAGGAGCCCTAATCATACGGAGAAGCTTGTCCACAGCTGGCAGCCCTGTGGTAGGAGCCAAGCTTCCTTTCAAGTCAAGTTCTGTCGCCATTGTCCAGTTGGAGTGCCAACTTCCAGGAATGTCACAATGTAGATGGCAGAAACTTTTCTCTTTTGGATTTATTACCTAGTGTAAATGAGCTCACTGAACTCAGATGTAGGGCATGCAGAACTCTTACTCTCCCAAGCAGGATAATTTCGCTTTGTGCTCTGTATGGGCATGAAACCTCCGGGGTCTGCCTTCTTTCCCATAACACTCCCATTATGACTAGGATCAGCTGTGGTTCAGGAGTTGTATTTACATTTTTGTTAGGAATAATACTGAGAAAGCTCATTGTTACTGTTCTGATCTTGAATCTGGCCCAGCACCCAGCCTTTTTAAAAAAAATGTGTTTTTATTGATGCCTAGGTTTTGTCTTGGTTTGGGTTTTTTTTTTTTAAGCAATTACTTTGGTGGTGTTACTTACTGCACCCCATTGCTAATAACATAGGAGAACAGTTGGGCTAAAACAGCTGATAGAATGACGTTGTCTGATAGCACAGAAAACATTCCCCACCAGTGCCCCCCTCTCCCCTGCCCCCAGTCAGTGAAGGAGGCCATGTGCCCACATTTGTGCCCTGAGATCCAGATGGGCCATGGCAGCTGATTGAGCCCGGCCTGTTCTCCCTTTTCCTTTGCTGCTGTCACCGCCATTGTTTGTAGGTCTGTATTGCTGGGAAGCCTTTCTTTTTCTCATTGCCTTCCTGGGAGTGGACTCCATCTGAAAGGGTTTTCTGGATTGAGCAGATGACCTGAGCACGTAACTCTTCCCCCTCCAGTTCAGGAAGCACAGACAGCGAAGAAAGTACAGACTCGGAGGAGGAAGATGGAACGAAACATGACCTGTTTGACTCCAGCAGCGCCAACCCCGAGGACAAGATGGAGGTGGACGTCAGCGAGCGTGAGTTGTTCTCTCTCTGTCCCAGCTTGCAGCCTGTGCTGGACACACCCTGCCGGCTGCTCCTCCTGCCCCATGTTGGGACCGGATGTAGCCTGCACTTGCTGCCATGCCCCAGAGAATTTCTTGGGGATGTTTATGGTACTGGCTGGCAGATGTCTGCTATCATCCTTACAGGCAGCAGGACTGTCATATGGAAGGCAGGGTGGCGGGGGGAGTCTTTCAGGGCCAGAGCTGAGATCTAGTCTCTATCCCTCCATCCTCCCCATGTCCAGGGCTCCATGCCCTCAAATGGCAGGGTAGGACTTGGGGACAACCGGACATAGCTGTCAGGGACTGCTTCCACTCTTCTCAGTTGTTACTGATGCTGGCGTTGCCCTTTCTTGTAGCACCCAACTGGTCAGCCAACTTTGATGTGCCCATGGAGACAACCCATGGTGCCAGCCTTGATTCAGTGGGATCTGACGTTTGGAACACAGAAGAGCCAATGCCAACTAAAGAGACCGGGTGGGCTTCATTCTCTGAGTTTACATCTCCGTTGAGGTGAGTGTGTGGGCACCATGCACGGAGCCAACTACCAGGTTTTTCTTTGAGTGAGTTTATTTGGGGAATGGGCATTTAATTCATTTGTTTCTGTTTCCATGTGTTTTCTTATCATCTGAGAATTGGGGGAAATACCATTATTAATAAACTATGAGAGGGATTGCACTGGAACAGTAGATGTGGTCCTGGAGTGCAAAGATCAGAAGCCTAAAATAAGATTGGTTTGAAAAACCAGAATCCTGGGGATGGAGAAGGTAGCGAGGGCTAAAACCTGTGTAGAGGGTGCGAGACAGAGCCCCAAAGGAGCCTGGTGACCAGAGCAGGCAGCATTGCCTGGTGGCTCATCATAAATACTCCAGGGCTTCATTGTAGTGCTAGTACTTGTAAAAGGATTTTTTCTCTCATTCTCTCATGTCTTGTAAGCATCACTTTGCTGACCAGTGCTAGGGATTTCTGTATTCTCCGTGGTTTTTAATGTGACTAAAATCCTTGATATCCCCAGATATTCCCTCCTCTGACTCCCAAATTTCCCACCATCACTTGTGTGTTAATGACATTTATAGATTTAAAATAAAAGAAGGAAACCTGTTTATCTAGTCTCAGCCCCTTTTGAGGCATGAGGAAGTGATGCCACCACCATCAGCCATTGGGAATTGATGGTGAGGGGCAACCCATGTGGCTGCTCTGACTTCTCTGGGGACCCAGTTCTCCAGTAATGTGCTGTGAGGTGACAATTCCTGGAAAAGAGGGACGGTCACAGTGGGGACCATGACTCACAGAGCACCTTCCTGAGGGGGTCTCTGGTCCCAGTCCCTAGCTCGGGGTTCGCCTAACTGACTGTCTCAGTCGGGTGGTTAATGTTTGACACGCAAGCAGTTGTAAAACACCGCGGTAGAGTCAGCCTCAAGTTGGGCTCTTGGGGAATGTTAATACTGGTCATGGGCTCAATGTTTGCCCTGCAACTTGATTTGGTAACACTATTTTGCCTGTAATTAATTTCTGTTAACTAAATACTGGAAATCATTTTCACTTACTGCTTGTGGAAATGCTGTTATGGCCATCTGGCAAATCCTCTTCTCATCAGTTATCCCTTAAGTTACCCTGGTGCTAGAGAAGATGGGAAGAAAGCTGATCCTAAGAGATGGGTTTTTTCTCACCAGCTGGCCCTACCAAGGAAACTGAGGCATTAAAGCCTGTGGAGGGTCCCAGTAACTGTCAGCCCTCAGTTACAAACGCTGCAAATGGCCATCTCCAAGCACACTGGTGACTTGGGGGGTATGTCCCAGTAAAGGAGGACAGAGACTCTAGCTTTCTTCCCACAAGGCTGGACACAGCCTGCTTCCTGGGGAGGGCACTGGGCAGTCTCTAGAGGCTTGCCTAGTCCTGGGGTCGTGCTGTGGCCATGTCCGACTTATTAAAGTTGGGAATCTCTCCCGTGCTTGATGGCTGATAATCACACTTTATATTTCTGGTACTCTGTCTCTGCAAGAATGGGATAAGCCATTGCAACAGCTGACTGGATGGAGCCCCTTGGCTAGCCAAGGCCCTACCGTCTCTGCCCTTTCCCTCACCATTATATGATTTCAGTCAAGTTCCTGAGCTGTTGATGTAGCCCAGAGTGGAATGTGTGAAGCATCACCCCAGGCAGTCTTTCCCTAGCTTCCTCCCCCTGGAAGGCTCTCCAGGCCTCTGAAAGGCTTGGTGACAGCCTTGCTTTGCTTTGGCCTTGGGGGTGCTGGGCCTGAGCACTTGAAGCCCATGTGCGGGCCCCTGCCCTCCATCTCTGTGCGCTTTGGTTGTGTGCACGTGGCCTCTCAAGGACAGGGCCTGTCTGGCTCTGCTCTCTGTAGCCCCAGTTCTTGTACACAGTAGGCACTTAATAAGTGGTAGGTGATGATTGAGAAATCTTCCTAATCCCCAAAACGTGTTTTTTCCTAAAAGTACAAAGGATTCTTTAAGGAGTAATTCTCCAGTGGAGATGGAGACCAGCACCGAGCCGGCGGACCCCTTGACTGCCAGTGCTGTTTCACTGACAGCACCGCCAGAGGGTAAGTGTGGGTGCAGAGACCTGTGCTGTTCCCGCGGGAGGGCGTTGGAAGGGCGTCGCGGCTCGGCTCAGGCCAGAGCCCATAGAGGTGGCTGTGTCCGCAGGCACCGCTGGAGTCAGTTCTCAGGGGGATGTGGCAAGGGAAGGGCAAGCCTTCCTGGAATGGATGTTCAGATCAGCTTTTTTAGCTCGACAACGTGAAGAGTTAATTTTTGTTGTTCAGTTGTTTTTTAGTCACATCCGACTCTCTGTGGCCCCATTTGGGGTTTTCTTGGCAGAGAAACTGGAAGGGTTTGCCATTTCCTCCTCCAGCTCATTTGACAGATGGGGAAACTGAGGCAGACAGCTAAGTGACTTGCCCACAGCTAGTCAAGTGGATTTGAACCCAGGAAGATGTGGCAGCCTTTGTGTACTGTGGTGCCCCCTAGTGTCACCTCAGAGTATACTCTTTCCTAGGCTCTCAGCTGTGTAGTTTACTGTGGAGTGGCCATGACAGTGGGCGTACATGCTGTGAGGGTTTGCCTGGTAGGGCCCCCAAGAGCCCTCCCCACAGACCATCCACCTCTGCTCCCTTTGGGGTGTGAGCCATAGATGGGCCGCCACACAGAAGGATTCTCTCTGTAGGCCCAGGCAGTGTCGCTATGGAAGCCACTTCTGATGGAGAAGATGACACTGAAAATGCTGACAAGGTAACGGAAACGGTGATGAATGGCAGCATGAAGGAGACGCTCAGCCTTACGGTAGATGCTAAAACAGAAACTGCCATCTTCAAAAGGTAACGGTCCTGGAGCACCTCGGCCGCTCAGGCTCGGGGCGGGGGGGGAGGACGGCAGGGCTGGTGGGGGGGGGGGAGGGCACCTTTCTGGCCCCTTCTGGGCCCCTCCAGAAGTCGGTCTGTGCGTGCTCTCTCACCCTTTCCGGGAAGAGTTGACTTGACAAAGAAAATCGACCAGAGCCCTTTTCTGAAGACCCGAGTGCCTAGAAAACACAGGCCAGGGATGGAAGCCCCTTTAAGCTGGTGCTGGTTTATCTGTTGGGCTTCAGTGTCCCTAAGGAGCCTGCTCTGAGTGCTCGGGGCCCCTGCCTGCTGGGGTGGGGGCAGGGATTAAGTTTAGAGATAGCCAAGAGTAGCCTCTAAGAAGAGCAGCCCCAATTATCAGCAGCAGAAAAGAACCCCAGGGTGGCAGCTTCATGAATCGGGCAGATCTGTCCTCCTCCCCAGCAATTAAGCCATGTACTACTAGACCTCTAGGAAGAACCCTATGTAGACGGTGTGGTCTCAGGTGAGGGAGTAATGCCAGTCATGTGGGCAGGTTCATGGGCCAGTCACCCGGCCCTCCAGGGCCCTTGGAGGGAAGGCCCATGAGCAAAAGCGGCAAAGGATCCTGGAGGGCCAGGAAGCCCTTCACTGGTCTGAGTAGAGAGCAAGTGATGGTTTGTGAGGAGTGGACGGGCCCCAGAGAGTTGGAGGGAGGAGCCTGTCAGGGCCCAAAGCATGTCGCCTGTAGCTGGGCAGGTTAGATGTGAGGTCTGGGCTCCCAGGAGCCATGAGGACAGGCCTTCAAGAAGCAGAGGCCATTTCTGTCATTAGTCACAGCTTCCTTCTCCTCAGGGCATGCTTCTCCTGGTATTATTCCTCCGAGACAGCCAGCCTTGGGTCGTACAGGAATTTCAGAGCTGATGAAAGAAAGGAGTAATGGAGCTTTAAGGTCAGCCCAGCATGATGGGAGCGAGCTCTGCTCTTTTCAAACCTGAGGCCATCTAGTAAACATGATCAACACTTCCAAGCAGGTCAGACCTAGTCGCTCCAGCCCATTTTGGGGCTTGGCACGTCAGCAAGGAGTGACAGCTCTGCCTCTTCCCCGGGGGTTAGAGTTCTAGATTGTGTCACTCCGGAGAGCTGAGGACACAAGCCAAGGGTGACCCCACTGGGGGTTCGGATGGGGTGACAAGAGCAGAAAAGCGGGGGGGTGGGAAGTGTGAGCGAGGGGAGAAGGTGGTTTGTGGCCCCACAAGGAACTTAATGTGCAACTTTTACTGTTAACTTGGAGAGAGGGGACCTTTCAAGGGACTGGGCTCTTGACCCTTTGATCATGGATTTAGATAAAAGCCTTGGTACCTACCTAGAAATATTTCCAGATGACAGATCTGGAAGAGATGGTTTACAGGTTTGATGGTGCATTTGGGATCCAAGCTTAGAACGTTGGGTCATGGCTCCTGGGCCTCCTGAGGAGAAGCTGTAAGAGTGTGGCTCGTTTAGCGTTCCTTTGGGGGGTGTTTAGAGAGGTGACCACCATTGGCGTCTATCGCAGAGGCGTGATCGGGGCTGGCCTTGGTGGTTGTGCTCAGAGGGCCTGGAGGTGGCAGCAGCAGAGGCAGATGTAGACGTACTGACAGAATGCGGGGTGGTGAAGGCCAGGCCCTTCCTGTTAGGCCCTGGGATCCCTTTGGATTTTTCCAGCCCAGCTCAGCTTAGCCTTATAGAGACCATGCTGCATCAGGGCATGAAGCTTAGGCTCTCTTGCCTTGCCTTGGAGGTCATGGGAATCTGGTAGTAGCATCTGTATATGCATGACCCCCCTCCTACTACCCTCCCCCCCCCCCCGTTTGCCAGTCATCAACTATGTGCCATGTCACATGTTTGCCAAATTGAATGCCAGCCCCAAGAAGCTGGCTCCATTTGGTGAGACACGTACAGTGTTCATGTTGCCTGTGTTCTCGTGTGCTAAGTGCTATCTGGTCTGAGCTAACTGCGAGAAATTTTTTCAGAGTGAATTTTGGTTTAATTCTGCTGATGATAGAATTTGGATGGAGGAGCAGAAGTCTGACTTCCAAGGCCCTCCCCACATACCTGTCCCTGTAGAGCCCTTCCCCGATGCTGTGGCACATGCCCCACCCCCACCTCTCCTTGTCAGGAGAGCCCGGGTTGGAGTTCTGCCCTGACTGTCCTGAGCTGTGGCACGGGCCGGGGCAGCCTCTAACCATGACTATTTGTTCCTTCAAACAGATTCAGTTAACACCTTCACCAGTCTGTTTCTAGAAAGATAACGTTTTGCCCATGCGCAGTAGAGGATATGTTGTGCCCAAATCCCTAATTTCCGAGAGTATTTTGAAATGTTTATACATTTCTTTTTCTGTTTTGCACACTTGGCTTCAGAGTGTTGAAATCCTATCGGTATGTACGCTCTCGGGCGGTAGCCCGGGTTTGTCCTCGAGTGCTGGCGGCGTCCCATCATCCCCCTCGTGCGTGCTGCTCTCCTCCCATCTCCCCGTGTCTGTGACCTTCGTTGTCTTCCCACCCGAGCATGCCGAGCTTGCTGCTTGGACTTGGCACGGTGGCCGCCCTCCAAAAGCCATTGCATGTCCCGGTCATCCAGCGCTCCCCATTCCCCTGGGTCCGTGTGGCGCCCTAATGGCAGCTGTACCTTCTCTCCTGCAGTGAAGAAGGAAAATTGTCTACCTCTCAAGATGCTTCTTGTAAATATGTGGTGGAGGAGAGGACAGAAAGTGCTGACACCAGTCCTGCTGCTTCCCAGCCAGCGGGCCTGAGCCCCGAGCAGAGGTGAGAGAAGGGGATGGGGACAGCCGTGGGGGCTCACAGTCACGGGCTTGGTGGGCCTTGGAGGGAACTCAGCTTCTCAGACCCGGTCCCTTTTAGAAATCCTGCTGTTAGTGGCCCCTAGGAAGACACAGCCTTGCCCAGGCAGGTCTCCTTTGTGACGGTGTCTTACCAGAGTAGAAATCCCTGCAGAAACACTCCGTCCAGGCGTTCAAGAGCTATTCTCCCCAAGGTTTGTTGCCGCGCTCTCATCCCTGGGTAATGGCCTGGGAACTCTCAAGAAGGAGCTTGTGGAATAGGCAGTGATAGCCCCACAGAAGGATGTCCTGGCTCCCAGGGCCCCCGCAGTTTGTGGCCTTACCTCACCATAGCTGCCTTCAGACCCTGCTCTGAGACTTCCCTGTGCCTTGAGTTGGGGCCACACCAGGCCTTCACACCTCGGCTTTGGCCCTAGGTAGGGGGTCACGGACTTGAGTGGTAGAGCACATTCTAAACATGCCTAAGAGGGAGAGGTTTTTCCAGGAGTTGGTGAACATTTATTAAACACATGCTGTGTATCCATCTCTGAGGCTGCGAAGAAAAGCAAAAGACAGCCCCTGCTCCCATGGAGGAGAAAACTTGTAGACAGTTGGCAAAAGCCAGCTAGAGAAGTGTTAGTCTGGAGAGAATCAGCCCAGAGAAGGCTCTGAGTCAGGAAAACAGCTTCCTGGAGAAGGTGGGGGTGAAGAGGTAAAGCATCCCAGGTAGGGGGTGGCCAGTGAAGTAGCCTGGAGCCTAGGCAGTTGGAGTGTGGAGAATGTTGCCCCAGGTGGGCACTGTGGGGTGTGTGCGCATGTGCATGGTGGGTGGACCTGCGCTTTAAGACAGTCTCTCTAGGGGCAGAATGGAGGATGGAGGGGAAAGGGGAGAGACCTGAGGCAGGCCAATCTCCCAGCAGTCAGCGCATTAGTCCAGGCATGGAGCGATGGGGGCATTTTTAAGAGATGGTGCAGAGGTGACGTCAGCAGACCTTGGCTCCATATGGGCACTGAGAGAGACAGGGCTGACTCAGAGGTCATGAGCCTGGAGGCCTGGGATCACGCAGGGGTGGGGGGAGAGGTGCGGGCCTGGAGCTGGCAGAGAGGCCGGGGCAGGAATCCTCAGCACAGAGATGGCCATTCAGTCCTCAGGAGCCGAGGACCTTGCAGGTGACTGGTCTGGACGGGGAGGCCTCAGGCCTGACCACCGCCACACAGCAGTGCTGGCTGATGTTTCTGTAGAGATACTTGTTCGTGTTTGCTTTTGACGCCATCCGACATTTCCGTAACTTCCCATCCCTGAGGATGGTCCTGTGTCAGCGTGGTCTGGACCCTTCTTGGACGGACAGAGTAGAAGTGGCACTGAACAGTTTTCTTACAAAATCACAACCACGCCCTTCTGAGCTCTGAAGAGTCAGTTTTCTCTTTGTTTACCGAGCTGTCCTGGAGTAATTTGAGAAGCAGGATCACTTTGAAGCTGCTGCAGTGTGGGGCAAAGTCCATTTTCAGTAATTTCATTTTATCCTCCATAGGTGACAGGATCAGGAACAGGTGCCAGGGGGCACTCTGAGCTCAGTTTTCTTTCCCAGATCTGATTCCCCACCCCTTGTCCCGTTTTCTGAAGGGGGAATTTAGCCTGTGGGAGGATTTTTTAGGGGTGTGTGGAGGAAGCATTTATGAAAATGGCTGGTTTAATTTGTAAATGACACTGGCTTCTAGTCAGGGGGGTAATTTTTTTTTTGGAGGGAGGAGGGCAGGGCAATTGGGATTAAGTGACTTGCCCAAAGTCACGGCTAGTAAGTATTAACTGTCTGAGGCCAGATTTGAACTCAGGTCCCCCTGACTTCAGGGCCAGTGCTCTATTCACTGTGCTGCCTAGCCGCCCCTAGTTGGGGAATTTTGTGAAAAACCAAGGGCAGGCCTTTCTGGGACTTGCCTGCACTTGGAGCTGCTCGATCTGCCTTCTTGTGCCTAGTAGAAGGAGGCTTCCAGACTGACTCATCTCCTTTTCCTTATCCTCCCCATGGGCCTTTTACCTGCTCTCCTCCCTGTCTGATGGCTGGCTGCTGCTGCCCGGGGGGGCAGCACTGACCTCGTGAGGTCCTTCGTTCAGTGCCCACACACAGAAGACGGTGCTGGCCACTTGGGGTGTGGCACAAAGCCAGCTCTGGTCCCCAAGGCCCTTGGTGGCAGGCAGGGCAGCTCACGCTTCCCAAAGAACGTCTTTGAGGAGGAAAAGCAGTGAAAGCACGTCTCCACTTGGGGAGCCCCACCCGCGTGGCAATAGGTCCCCCTCCCTCCCTGCTTTTCCTGACACCTCTGGGTAGGGGTAAGGACCACCCAGGACTGAGATGGAGCTTTCATGTCTACAAAGCACTTGACATGTCTCATTTCTTGTGGGCCTTGCCAGCTGCCAGGTGAAAGAAGCGCTTTTGCTGTCCCTGCTTTACAGATTGAAGTGATTGGTGCACAGTCGCACAAGCTTTCGTTGGGCATCTGAACCAGCCCGGGAGCCCAGCGCTGTCTCCACCAGGCCACCTGGCTTCCTGGCTGAACCCCGAGGGGAAGGAGGCTCAACGCTGCCTTCTCGGCCACCCTGAGTCCTTTGGGATGTGCTCGGTTCTGGCCAGAAGCTTCGGCTGCCACAGCTCGAAGAATGGTGACCTTCGTTACCCTTCTTTCTTAGAATCATTGAGAAGAAGGAGTGAAGAGGAGTTTGGCTTCTTTAGCCCATCCTCAAGCTGTAATTGCATTTTTGTGCCAGTGTTGGTGGGAGAAGATACCTGCAAGGAACGTATGGGACTGCCTTTCCTCTGGGCCTTTACCAGGTTCCAGTAGCATCACTGAGGTCAGCCTTGAAGCCCGGTGCCTTTGGCTCTCATGGGTGGATCCTGGACCTCCGTGGTGCCACGACTATGCATCTGAGCAATGGTTCCCTCCGTTTCCCTGTGGACTGGAGTGCTGGAGCAGAACCTGTCCCATCCCCGTGGCAGGAAAGGCCCTGCTGCTTTCCTTCCCAACAGGAGCATTCCCTTGGAATTGGGGGTGGTGAGTCTCCCTTGCTGGCTTGATAAAGCCTTCTCAAGGTCAGCCTTTTGCTTGCGTCCATTTTCAAAGCTACTGGGCCCATCTCCAGATGCCCTCTCCGATGTCCCCAGTTCGTGACGGCCTTGGGATGTCTGATCAGAGATGGCCTTCTCCAGTGCCAGAATTGAAGCCTTTCAGGGTGAGCCTCCAGAAGCCAGACTGAAAACCCTACCTGACGTCATTTGAAGTGTTTGAGTGGCTCCTGTGTGCAGTTCGCAGGACATTCAGTCCTGGAGACAGGTTCACTCAGAGATGTGATTCACTCAGCACTTGAAACTCTCCCAGCACCTTGTGAGTTTGGCGCCCCCACCAGTGATAGACAGCAAAGTGCCAGGTGCCGCCGGCCACTTGGTGGGGTTTCCAGTCTTCTGCCTCTCAGTCACCTCTCAGTAGCTTCCATTTTGGGTGATCCCACCATCTCAGAGGTCAGTTAGAATCGGGTGTGAACTGGCCGTGGCTGGGATGGTTTGTACCAAGTAGAGACCTCAGATGGGCCTCACAGGTTGCGCAGACAATGTTCAGGTCTTCTCCTGATGCATGCAAGCTGCCCTTTCCTTCTCAGAAATCTTCCATGGCTCCTTAGAAAATATGAAATCTGACCCAGGGATATAGTGTCCTCCCCTCCCCAGATCTGCCTTTGTAGCTTTAGTCCATCTCATTTCCCTTCATGCATTCCTTCCCCCTTCCACACTGGCCCGCTAGCTGTTCCCTCCAGAAGATGCTTTTTCTTCTGCCTTCCCAACTTTGTCTGAGGCCTTTCCCGGGTCCTCGCAGGAATTTGCCCACACTCCCTCCGGTGGGAGGCGTCTGTCTGTGTCTGTGTGTCCACGTTCCTTGTTAAGTCGAGGGCAGGGATTGCCCCCACTTCAGGGGAAGTTGCTGAATTAAGTGACATTCTTCCTCTGGGAGCCCCCTGTGTCTGCCTGTTCTCCCCAAAAGCCGTTTTTATTTTCTGAACAGCCCTTTCTTCCCTAGCTTCCTGACTCTGGGCCCCGTCAGCTGGGGAAGCCCGGTGCAAATGTTTCTGCTCAGCTCAGTAGGTCTGATTCAAGTGCCCTGAATGTGTTTCTTTTGGTTCTTTAGGACTGATCAGCCAAGCCTTTTAGGAGAGACCTCTGTTAATGGCCCTGTATGATATGTAATGTCTCCGGCTGTTGACTGAGGACCACAGACTGATAGCCATGGGTTAAAAAACGGTGTTTCTTGTGGATTTCATCCAGAGCCTGTCCAAGCCAGTCACTGCTGCACTAACTTTGCAAGGGATCAGGACCAGCAACGTTTATATTCTAGATTTTAAGACACTGTACAGAGAAATTCAGAAGTGTAAAAATCTTGCACATTGACAAATACCAAGCATTTTTGCCTATGTTTATATTGTATTGTTATGAATCATGGGTGGCCTGTGGAAGAAGACCTTGACCCCCCATGTAATAATAGTAGGAATACTAGAGTCCAAATGGCTGTAAGATTAGTTTTATAAAAGTGAATACACAGATCTATTGTATTGGAGACATAACTATTTGACAATTAGTGTGACCAAAGTCTTTAGGCCGTTTTCATACATTTTTTTCACCTTGTACAAAATTCTGAACTCATTTTTCTTCCAGGTTGGCAGAAGTCGTAGGATTGGAATGCCCTCCAAGGGCTCTTTTGGTTGTTCTGACTCTCAAATGATTTTAAATAAGACATTTTGGGTGTTCTTTTTATAACCAGTTTTTAATTGGTAACTGTTTTCTGTATTGTTTAAAACAGATCAAAATGTAAGTCTATTGGTAGAGATTTTAAGTATTTATTGCTACAGCTTAGTTGACAAGTTGATGTTACTGTAAAGCCATATGTTCTGTTCAGTCTCGTTTGCTTGAGATGATTCCTCAGGCCGATGGAACACTAGGCTTATTTGGAGTGGTTTGGGGCTGGGCTTTGTGCTTCTCGTTTCTGGTGGTTCACCTGCCTTTCAGCCCATTCATTCACCAAACTGTACCTTGTTAACCGAGCATCACAAATGAACACTTCAGAACAGTCTGCATATTTAGGCAGGCCACAGGAGTCAGTGCACGCACTGCTAACAGAGTTAGCATGCGTTCGGTTTTGGGCATAGCGTTTTAAAAGTACAAATCAAAATTGGGCACCTGAGCATGTTCATCGTTTTCCTGTACCTTGTGAAGTTTTCACTCGTAAATTCTAAGCCAGTGTATTTTTTTAGACCTGGTTTGTGTATATATAGTGATTATGGATACTAATTCATTGTAATTTATAATTTTCTATGTCAGTATAAAAATCCACCCGCCTTCTCCAACAGCAGAAGCGATGGGCCGCATGTCGCCGTGTCGTCCGCCTGGTGAGGGGGTTGCTTCTACGTTACCTCTTGTACTTTTAGATGCAAATCAGTTTTTCATTTCTGTAATAGAAAGTTCTTCACCTATTTTTACGTCGTTTGTTTTTTCCTGACCAGTATTTAAAACCAAAAGGATGCTCTGAACGATGGCCAACGATTTTTTAGAAATAGCCTCCCAAGCAGCGTGCCTAAACATTACATTACATACAGAAATAAAAAAAAAAAATCAAATGGATGATGGTTTATTGCTTGTTCCTTTTCCCATTTCCAATGGTATAGAAACTACCCAGGGATTTCCAGAAGCAGGCCCGCCCATTCTGCATGCAGTGGGACTCCAGTCTAAGAGCTTGGATCCTTGGTTGGGGGGGGGGGGGATCTTCCTCCCCATTGCCTCTGTCTGGGATGGACTTGTGAGTGTCCCTTTCAGAAGTGACCAGCATTCCCTGGGAGCGATCTGTGCGTCCAGGGGCCTTTGGAAGATGACTCTAACCAGGGAGGAGACTGGAGTTTGTGCCCCCGACCCTGCGCCTCACTTGCCTTTTCGCTGCTCTGAACGTGTCCCAGTCCTCCTTTGGAATCCAGCAGCTGCTTGTTGACTTCCTTGCGAGGCCGCCAGGGCCCTCCTTTCACTTTCCACGGTCCTGTGGCTGGAGAGCTGGGCTCTGAGTTTGGGGGTTTTCCTATGCAGTGGAGAGTCAGACAGGAGATGGAGAAAGAGGGAAAGCACCCGCAGAAGGTGCCTCGATGGTCTGAGGCTGGACAAGCTCCCATCCCCTGATTTGGTGTGTTCTCTTTTTAAATCACTGTGTATTACATGCTTTGGACATACAGAATCATGAGACTGAAGTTACAGAAAACACTTATGTTAAAGAAAATAAAGCCTCATCATTCTGAGTTTGTAGTGCAGTTTTCTTGGATTGCTCATGTGATGGGGAAGGCCCCCGTGTTCAGGGGTCTGAGCATTGCTGGCCTCGAAGCCTTCTGGAACAGCCTTTCCGAGTCCAAGGTGAAATTCTGCAAGAACTCTGCCCTCTTAACCTCTCTCTGGTTCCTAGGGAGGGGTGTGCCGCTCGACCACACCTCCTGCTGCCAGGCGACTGGGCCAGCTCCGCCCCAGCGGCCTGCCGCATGAAGCCCATCTTCCAGGCCGAATCTTGGAGGTGTCCGTTGTGCTGCCTGCCTCACCCCCAGTCAGGCCCCCATAACCAGGCCTCCAGTGTTTTTCTGCCCCTGTGCTCCCTGCTTGTATACATGTAGATCTGTATAGGCCATTCAGTCAAGCTGAATCCCACCCGTCAGGGCAAATAGTCCGGGCTCCTCTTTGCCTCTCACCTGAAACCATCCGGATTCGCGTTTTCTCTGGAGGTTTTCCTCATCCCAATGAGATCAGAAGCATGCCTTTTGTTGGGCCAGCAGGGTGTGACTAGAGCTTGTAGCTCTTCCTCTGATAAGCCAGGTGCTTTTAGAAGGAGTCTCACTGGGGCAGCTAGGTGGTGCAGTGAATAGAGCACTGACCCTGGAGTCAGGAGGACCTGAGTTCAAATCCGGCCTCTAGACACAAGTCGCTTAACCCCAATTGCCCTCCAAAAAGCAAAAAAAAAAAAAAAAAGTCACATCTGATGAAGAAGGAGAAAGCTACCAGGCTCCCTGTGCATATGTGACGTTTGTAACACAATGTACTAGAGTCTGTCATTACCACCCTCCTGCAGGAGCAGGAAGCAGACACTGACGGGCTGAATGCTTTGCTCAGAGTCCAGCAGATAGTAAGTGTCACGGGATTTGAACCACCATCTTCCTACCTCCAGTACAGCTGTCCATGTTGCTGCACTAAAATCGTCCTTGCAACTGCAGCAGGCGTTCAAGTTTCCTTCGTGGAAAGTTATAGGGGTCAGCACAGCCAGCCCAGGGCAGTGAGTTAGCCCCCTCACTCTGGGAAGGGTTCACCTGCCAGGTAAATAAGTAGCCTGAAGATGCAGGATTTTTTCCCATATGTAGCAAAGATGAGATTCTAGGCCTTTTTCCATATCTTTCATATTAGTCGGGCACTGTCATGGCTCTTTCTGAAGGCCAGTGATGTCCACCCCACAGTCAACTTGCTCTGCAGAATTCCTGCTGACCTTCCATTATATTATTTCTGGTGCCTCTGGGCCCCTGGAGTTTGGTGTGATGCTGGGAGGACATGGTGCCAGGTAAGCTTTACCTGGTCAGAGTTATTTCTCAGAGAAAGGCCAGGGTCAGTCACGATGCCTGGTTCACATCTCTCCCATAAATAAAGATGCCCGCACAGGCACCACAGGGTTTATCCAGCACAGTGCTGGGCAGCATCTTCTGGGGATTGCCAGAGATCACATGTGCAGCCTCGGAGTTGCGGAGAATTGAGCCTGAAGTTGGGAGCCGGTTAGCAGGTGAGCCTACAGGGGATTCTGCTTTGACTCCTTGGGTTGAAGTTTGGGGGCTTACGAGACCCCCCCCCCCATGCCTTACGGCAGGAGCAAGGCACTGACTGTCATCCCAATATAGATTTCAAGGAGCCAGGGGAGAGCGACTGAGGCAGGCTTTGAAAGAGAGGAACCATGGAAAGCAGTTACTGCCCAAGGTTACCCGGCTTCCTTCCGGTTTCAGCATACTCCTTGTTTCTTGCGATTCTCAGGCCCTTGTGATGTCCCTTCTCAGTCCTTCCTGCTTATGCATCCTGTCCCCTCCCTACCTAGCTCCCTCCTAGCCCAGAGCAGCCACCTTCCAATGACCCATGCAGCTCGCCACCACTCACCAATCCTCAGGTACTTTAATAGCCAAGGTTATGACTTTTCTGGTGTTGAAATTGTGTCTTGTCCTGGTCCTCTGGCCACCCCTTCTGGTCAGTGTAGTAAGTGAACTTATAAGTAGCCAGTATAAAGGGGAGTAGCAGGAGATATGATTGTAAAGGGACTGTCCCAAAGACCAACGGAGCCTAACATCAAATCACATCTTCTGTAGTAGCCAAAATAGACCTGGTAATTGTGCTGAATCAGCAGGAGCCCTCAGGCACTGCCCTCAGGGCTCTTGATCCTCCAGTATGTAAATCTCGGGAATTCAGGGCAGGCCAGCAGACGACTGCAAGGTGCTGGTAGGTGCTGAGGTGATTTGGATATGTTAATGCCCTGACCCAAGGTGGCAGAGATAAGAGTTAAGTCTGTTCCCAAAAAAGCCCTAGAAATAGGACGTCTCAAACTGCTGCTCCTAAACCCTCCCATCTCCATAGGGTCCCAGTTTTCAGTGGTCCTTTGCTCAAATCCCTCCTTATATGAGTGACTGCCTCTCCCCCATCCCTGTCCTCACACTGCCTGCCTTCATCCTGCCCCCGCCCTCACACTGTCTTGCCTCTGCACCCCTCTGTGGTGATTAAGGTGGTATTGCATCTCTGTTTTTCTGCTGCCTGTCATGGTGTCATGGCCTTTTCTGGAGAGTAGTACCTAAAGAACCAGGCATTCCTGCCTGCCCCCCCCTCCTTCCCTTTTGCCCTTTTGTAATTCCTTTAAACAGGTTCTTAAGTTCATCTAGCATCCTGGTTCAGAAAGTTTTTTGAACTCATTGACAAATCTCCAGCCCACCAGCAGTGGCCGCTCAGCTCATTGGATTATCTTCAGGATTCTGATCTTGGGGTGCCTCCTGCCCCCTACTGGGTCATGTTCTCTCCTCCTCTCTGCCTCCTGACTTCCATCAAGCCCTGGCTAAAATCCCACTTCCAGGAAGCCTTTCCTCTTGGTTATCTCCAGTTTATCCCTGTCTGTATCTTATTTTTACACAGAATGTTGGTCTTTTTTCATGGCAGATGTTGAGTCTCTTGAGAACAGGGACTGTCTTTTTCCTTTCTTTGTTTTCCTAATCCTTAGCACAATGCCTGGCACATAGCTGTGATTACTGACTGACTTCAGGCCTTCATATCCTGTTACCCCATGCTAAACCCCATGATCAACTTCTTCCCACCTTGAGTCCTTTGTTCTCACCCCCAACCTTCAAGTCTGAATACCCCAATTTATTCCTGTTTTATTGTTTTTCAGTCTTGTCTGACTCTTTGTGACACCATTTGGGGTCTTCTTGGCAAAGAAATGGCAGTGCTTTGCCATTTCCTTCTCCAGCTCGTTTTACAGATGAGGAAACTGAGGCAAACAGTTAAGTGACTTGCCCAGACACATAGTCATTAGGTGACTTGAACTTAAACTCAGGAAGATGAGGATTCCTGACTCCAGGTCTAACGGTCTGTGCACTGTGGTGCCACCCGGCTGCCCTACCCCATTTTATTATTAAGTGACTAGTATCTACAAAGAAGTGGCAGGTTGATGATCTACAAAACTTCATGACTCTCTGCAGCCCCTGATCCAGTGGACTTCACAGCCTAGCTTGCCATTTGTCTGGGAGGCTGGAGGAGATGACCAAGTCATCTAAATGCATCTGGGAAGATTACGGGATGCTTTTGTTCATCTCCTACCTTGATGACCTTGCCTCTTGCTTTAGTGATGTGAGCCCATCCAACATCATCTCCCTCGATTCCTATCCTCTAAGACTTCAGGTCCTCACAATCCTTGTTTCCTTTGCCCTTGTCTTGGGGGAGGGTCTCCTTGCCAAATTCTGCCTATGTTCTTCACCACATGGTCAGCTCTGTGACTGTCCTTTCAGTTTAGTACAATGGAAAGAAGAATTGATTTGGAGTCAAATCCCAGTCTGGCACCTATTAAGTTTTATGTTTGTGGATCCCTTTGCTAGGGGCCTCTCTCCTCATTAGCAAAATAAGGGAATTGGAATGAGATTACTTTTGAGGTTCTTCCAGTTCTAAATGTATGAACTTCTACATCTGTAGCCTTTCCTGTTCTCATAGTCCCTTTCAGCCTTTACGTGCGCTCAGATATCCCCTGTCCTTCAAAAAACCCAACCACCTTCCCCTGAGCCATTCATCCCCTCTGACTCCAAATGCAATACACCCCCTGCTAGCTGACTGTGAGGGAAGAAACAAGATGGCAGCTTGCAAAATTTGAGGGTTCCAGCCAATGGGGCAGGAACTCACTATTCAACCAAAACTATTGGGAAAACTAGAAAGCAGTCTAGCAGAAACTAGTCTACACCATCATGTCACACTGTATGCCAGGATAACCCCAAAATGGCACATGATTTAAATGTGAAGCATGACCATGGGGGAAAAATTACCTGTCATATGTGTGGAGAGGGGGAAAGTGGATGAACAAGCAGGAGGTCAGTTCACAGGAAGTAAAGTCAATTATTCTGATTACATAAAATTTATAAGTGTGCAGACAAAACCAGCGTAGCTAAAACTAGACGAAAAGCAGGAAATTGAGGGGAAAATTCTTTGTAACAGATTTCTCTGATAAAAGTCTCATTTCTCATATAAAGAACTAAATCAAACTTGTAAGAATAAACCATTCTCCAATTGATAAAGGTCAAAGGCTATGAACAGGCAGTTTTCAAAAGAAGAAACTAAGCTTTATTAATAGCTATATGAAAAAAGTTCTAAATCACTAATAATTGGGGAAATGCAAATCAAGACAATATCAAGTCCACAGGGAGATGTGAATTAAAACAACCTCAAGTCCATTGGATTGGCTAAGATTACAGGGAATAGGCCTCTTCAAAATAATAAATGCTGGAGGAGATGTGGGACAAGAGATACACTGATGAATGTAGGGTTGGTGGAGTTGTGAGAAAGTCCAGCCATTTTGGAAAGCAGCTTCAAACTGTGTCCGACACCACTATTCAGCTTTTATGCCAAGGAGATAAAAGGAAGAGGAAAAGGACCCATATGTCCAGGAATATTTACAGCAGCTTTTTTTGTGGTGGCCAAGAATTGGAACCTCAAGGAGGTGTCAGTCAGTTGGGGAATGGCTGAACAAGTTATGGTATGTGAATGAGATGGAATGGGAAGTTGGGGAAGATGGGAAGACCTGTAGGAACCACTGCAGAGGAGAGTGAGCCAGAGCCAGGGGAACAGTAATAGCAATATTCTGAAGAATAAGCAACTTTAACACAGTGGCCAACCACCATTGCAAAGGACTCATGATGAAACATACTATCCACCTCCAGAGAGAGAACTTAGGAACTCAGAGGGAAGATTAAACTATTTTTTTTAATTTTAGGGGACATGGCTAATGTGAGAATTTGTTTTGCATGACTACATATTTGTAATGGATTTTGTTTCTCTTGCCTTCTTCGTGGGTGGGAGAGGAGGGGGGAGAGGGAGAGAATTCAGAACTGAAAATGGAATGGAATTAAATGCATGGGTTGTACTAGATTATTTCTAAGGCATGCTTAAATTCCAAAAACCAAGTCTCAAGGACTCGTCCATTTCTTTACCATTCCCTCATGACATAACTAGGGCAGGAAGATTGAGACTTTCTCCATGTTCCACCATGAGAGAAGGTGCCCGCTGGGAATCCCCATCCTGCCCTTCTGTCACACAGGGAGGGAGGCAGACACTGTCATCCTTCGCCTCTCTATCTCCCCCCGTGAGCCGGGGGCTTCTGCTTGTTGGCAGAGCATAAATGGCCATCTCCTCCTCATGACTATACCCAGAATGGCACAATAAAAGTATGAGTTGTGGCCAACCTCCTCAGGCGCTGTAATTGTTGTTCTCTAAACTTATATTCCTCGGCCCCTTGTAGTCTGGTTTCCTGCCCCACCACACACTAAATCGGCTCTGAGGTCATTCACTAACAACCTCCTGCTGACCAACCTCAGTGGCCTCTGCTTTTTGTCCTCCTTGGCTTTGGCATTATTTCCTTCATCCCTATGCCTTTTTAGTGCTCCTAAGAGCACTAAGCACTCTGGGAAGCCTTTTTTGTTTCCTTTCTTGCTCTTGGTCCTCCTTCCGACTCTTAAATGTGGGTGTTTCCCAAGATTTTGCCCTTGGCCCCCTTCTGTCCCTCCTCTGGTGATTTCATGCACTCCCATGCTTTCCATTATTATCTCTCTGTAGAAGTTTCCCAAATCAATCTCTACTCTGTCTCCCCACGACTCTTCAAGGCTTTGAGCTAATTGTATCTACTGACTGACTATTAAAAATAAACTCACTGCTAGGGGCTCATGGGTTATACTTTTAGAGGTTCCATACCCAACTTGTAAGTAGGATTTTAGGGGGAGTTGCCTCAGAGGGGCTAAGTTGCAGTGTAGGTCTGACAGGTCCTAACTTTTTAGGGGACTACTCAAGGTGTGGTCAGTCCTTTCCTAGTTAATGATGAGGTGCCCCCCATCCAAATCAATCAGAAATCCTTTCACATTTTGTTAAGGAATGGAAGGACACAGCCTGATCCTTGGACTCTCTTGGTTTTTTAAAGCAATTGGGGTTAAGTAACTTGCTCAAGGTTACATAGCCAGTTCTTTTTTGTGTGGGTGCCAACTATCTGAGGCTGGAACCGATCCCGGACTCCTGACGCCGGGGCCGACGCTCTTACTCACTGCGCCACCTGGCCGACCCTAATCCTTGTACTCTCGTTAGACTATTTGCTCCTTCCTCTGATCGATAACCTCCTCCTCTGCCCTGCCCCCCATAAGTTCTGTGGGAGCAAAGACTCTCAATTTTGACTGTGTCCTCGGTGCCAAGTACATAAGGTGCTTAATAAATGCTGGCAGAGTGATTGGTAGATTAATTGGGCACCTACTCAACTCCAAGACTGGTTCTTATCTAAACTTTCTTTTCCCTTCTTCCCCAGTGCTCTACACACATTGGTTGCTTAGGAAACTTAAAAAAAAAAAAAAAAGGTCCCACCAACACCTCACGTTCATTGTAGGATCGTAGATTTGAGATTGGAAAGAACATTATCCTTCCTCAAGGCCATTTTACAGTTGAAACAGGCTTGGAAGAAACATCTGGCTTGCACATGGTTGTACAGCCACTGGAAGCCACCAGCAGGATTCACACTTGGGCTTTCCCAACTCCATATTCCTAGGATAATTGGATTGTGGGTCTCAGATGCCATTTAATCTGACCTCCTCATTTTATAGATAAGGAAGCAGAGGATTTCCATGCTTTGACCAAAGTCACATAGTATTAGAGTTAGGATTTTGAACCAGGGGGTGGGGTGCATGGAGAGCAGGGACCCCCACTCTGATTTGGAGGCCTGTTCCAAAGTCTGGCCAGAACACTTGGAGATGGTCTTCACCTGGTGGGGAATTGGCCTAACCCAATTCCTGCCGCTCCTGGCCCCAGAGCACTAGTTCGGATGGCCCCATCTCTCAGGAGGCCCAGCTCATCATGCTGGGCCCTCTGACTTCCTGCCTCACCGTTCCACCCGGATGAACTATTGGCATCTCAAAAGAAGCCTCTCCACCCTCCAGCCCTCTCAATTTCTGAGGGAGGCCTGTGGCATGGTTAGAGCCGTCCTCAGCTCCTCACTGGGACCCCAGCAGCCTTCTGGTCCAAGCCATCCACAGGAGGAATCCCCACTCATGTAGTCATCCCTGCTGAGTTCCATGCTCTCCTGTCAAGACCTCTCCGGCATCTGCTCCTCGGTCACCGCCCCAATGCAGACCTTTTCTCCCTTGACTAACTGCAGTGGCTTCCCCTCACAGTCTACCCAACACAGCTTCCAGAGTGACCTCCCTACAGCACAGGCCTTACCACGGAGTCTCCCATGCTCAGGAATCCTCAGTGACTGTCTATGACTCTAGGATAAGATACAGGTTCATCTACCTGCCTGTCTAGATATCTCATTGTACTCTACAACCTCCTGCCAGACTGTATCTTAACTGTTTTCTGAACTCAGCACTCCAGACTCCATGGCTTTGCCCAGGCACTCCCAGATACCTGAAATGTACTGCTTTCTTCCTTCCTGTTCTCCCTAGTCATTAAGAGGTTCTCCCTTCTCAAAACTACCTTGTAGTTACTTCTCTGTGGAAAGAGTGAATCCTTTTATAGAAGGCAAAATTACTTAAGAGCAGGGACTGGGTTTTTTGTGTCTTTTTTTCAGACACCCCCCCCCCATCACCTACCACAGGGTTTTGCACACAGTAGGCAATTAATATATGCTTTAAATAATAATATTTTTAAAAGATGAATTAAATATAATTTCAATAAGCGTATGAGACATGAAAGGAAGGCTGAATTCAGATTGTGGAAAGTTTTAGAATTCCCCAGTAGATAAATGAAGAACCAAGATAAAAAGGCAACAGCTCCCAAAGGAAGAAATATAAGCTTTCAACCACCATATTGAAAAAATATACCTAATTACTAATCATTACAAAAGCATAAATTGAAGCAACTCAGTTTCCATCCCTCATGCCCATCAGACTGGCAAAGGTACCCAAAGGGAAAATGACAGAAGGAGGAGGGGTGGGGGAGGACAGGGACACTCATTCACTTTGAGTGGAGCTGTGGATTGGTCCCACCATTTTGGAATGCTCCATGTAACTATGCCTGAAGTCACCAAAGTGTGTCCTCACTGACCTGGACATCCCACCACCAGGTCTAAACCACAAAGTCAAAGACAGCAGGATGGGATGATCCATAAGTACAAAAATATATAGTAACACTTTTTGTAGCCAAGGACTGGGTACTAAGGAGGTACCTAATAATCAGGGAATGGCTGACAATTATGATATATGGATGTAATCCAATGTGATTGTGCTGTAAGAAATGACAAAAGGTATGAATTCAGGGAAACCTGGGAAAATTTGAATGAACTGATGCAGAATGAAGAGAGCAGGACCAGGAGACATTCACACAAGGACTACCACACTGAGAAGAGAATCAGCTCTGAAAGACCTCAGAACTCTGCTGAGTGGAATGACCAGTCCTGGCCCCAGAGGGTCAAAGCTGCTATGGCCCTTCCCTAGAGGAGAGAGAATGTGATGGACCGGAGGTGTGTGAACCTGACTCAGCTCCTTGGCTGTAAATAGGCAGGTTGTGTGGGGGGCTGGCGAGGGGAGGTATGATAGTCATACCAAAAAGAAAAGCAAAGACAGAGCATTAATGTGGATTAAAAATATGCAGAAGAGGACAGAAGGAATTTGGAAGCAGAGCAGTGTTCATATCACCGTGATAAATTTTAAAATCTGTTCACAATAGATATTCACAACTAAATATACAATCTTCTTTTTTGGTTCCTTTTCACACGCAGAAATTTTCATGTTTGTTGAATTTTGTCAAATCCATAATTTTTAAAATGTGTTAAAAGAGTTTTGAGGTCAAAGTAGAGTTTGTATTTGGTCCTAGAGCAGTAGGCAGCTAGTGAAAATCTTGGAGCTACGTAGTGTAGGAGTGATGTCCATGGCCAGGCGGGTACTTTAGGAAGATTATTTTGGCAGCTGTTTGAAGGATGAGTTGGACGGGGGAGATGTGGGAGACAGGGAGACTAAGTAGAAGGTGATGGCAGGATTTCAGTGATCAGGACCAGAATTTGGTTGGTGGTCAGGTGAGTGGAGTAAATGGGACTGAAGCCAGAGATGTTGACATGTACAACTGTTGACATTTGACAACAAATTATACCTAGGGATGGCAAATGGGGAGCTGGGGACAGTGGATGGGAGGTTGTACATTTGACTGACTGGAAGGCTCTGTTATCCTTGGAATCTGCAGGGGGAGGCAGGTTAGGGGAAAAGAGGATGTTTGGGACATGTTGATCTTGAGGCTCTGATGGGACATCCAGAAGCAGAGAGATGTTCAATAGGCATGTGGCTTTGGGGGCCTAAAGTTCCACAGATTTAGGGCTGGACATATAGATTGGGCAGAGATAATGGCTGACCCAACGACAATAGAGGACAAGGGACAGAGTGTGGCAAGGGAAGACAAGGGGCCCAGGATAGTTACCTAGAGCATCCTCAGCCTGCCCAAGGGTTGCTTCCAGAAAGCCTGGAATTGGTATATGTCACATGCAGGAAGAAGCTTATCTGAGCCCAGGTTCATATTTTTATTTTCAAAAATAATATATTCATATTATATATGAGTACATTGCAATATATTAAAATATGGCCTATAATTCACACATAAAATATATGCTATATAATTTTTTAAAATAAAAAATAAACCTAGGCTCTTATAAACTCTCTCTCTCTGTCACACACACACACACACACACACACAGATATTCCCCCTTCCTTCCCCCGTTCCACCGAGCTCTTCATCTTTGAAAGAACTTTTACTTTGAATAGCAGGTAAAAAGCTGCCCCTTTGAGAGAATCAGCCAGCTGATGCTGAAAGCAGAGAGATGATTGAAAACAGATGTAAAGACCTCTCTCTGCTGAAAATTGCAGGCCCTGGTGATGAGTAATCACCGTTAATGCCCCTCACTGGCTGTTGTCAATTAGCCTTATTAGCACAAGCAATTTGAGCCCAGGATGACATTACTTTAATTACTGTAAGCAGCTCCTTCATTTATGAGGATGGTGCATTTCCAAAAAGGTTACGCTATCCGGAAATTAATTTTAACCTCCCTACATCATTTGAAATTCAGGAAAACAGGTGGGGGGAAAAGCCCTAAACAAAGAATGGAGAAAATAAAGGTGATGAAGGGCTCTGGCATTTTTCCTTTTTTACCATTATTTTATTTTCTCTACTAAAAGAACATCTATTGTGATTTTTTAAAAAATATGAAAATTGAGTAGGAGGCAAAATGAGTAGCATTAGAGAGAGTGAAGCTGCCAAGACCATCAGGAGGGGGCTGTAAAACCCTCCTAATGCCTGACAGCTAAAAGGCATCTTGTGGTTTCATGAGGAAGGCAGTAAAAGCTGCCTGTGGTCTTCATGGTCCCCAGCACAGCCCCCTGGGGCTCCTCCTTAGAAAAGCTCACAGATCAAGGATGCTCCAGCGTCAGAACTGGACAAGCCCAAGCATTGCAGCTCCTCTTGTCATTCAGAGTAGGGAGTTAGACCCACAAGGGGGGAAGCTCTTGCCGAGGCTGCCTCCTGACCCCCAGTCTAGCGCTCAGGGACTACAAGGGGCTTCCCACCATCTTGGGGATGTGCTGTCTACAGGCTTATGGCCAGAGGACCTCCTCCTGGTGGTAGCCACCCTTTCCCCCAATCTTGTCCTGGATTTAGGAGGCCAGAGAAGAGTCTTAGAGCTCTCTCCTGGCCCCAAGATTTATTTATCTTTAACTTGGTTTTTTATTATGAAATCAATAAATATCAACAAACTTGAATGTTTTAATCTACAAAGGAGGAAAAGAGGATTGCATGTGAGCGTGTACACAGTTGTGCCTTTTACAAGTGTCTGATACGTTCAGCACAACAAATATCCCTCCGTTCTTCTTTGTGGCTGAAACATCATCTTCAACCTGTGTCCAGTACAAGTCCCATCTCTGAGACAGACAGGCTCTGTGACTGACTGACTGACTCCAAGGCAGTCCTCCATCCCAGCTTAGTTATCCCCTGAGGTAAGGACAGTCCCTTTGGGAATCCCATAATATACCCCAGCCTGGAGTCAGAAATCAGAGGACCCATCTGGTAAACTGAGGCACATGGTGGTTTCTAGTTGGTCTGTCAATATGTGCTGTATCCAAAGCCTGGTCTGTGGTGAGAGACTACAGTGTAGTCGGCCTAGCCCCAAAGCATTACTAGCTTGGTAGGAGTTACACTAGCAGGCATTACTATTGTCCATTAAGGTCAACAGAGTTGCTTTGGAGATGGTGTAGCCCTCTGGACTCACCCCAGCAACAGTTTCTAGAGCACCCCTGACTAACTTCTGCCCTCAGAGTTCTAGGGGTCATCTTGAGGTACTCACCCACATCACAAGAATCAACCAGAGTTATGTCAACCATCTAGGTGTGGTGATACAAGACTGTAGTCTGCTGGCAGATGGAAGCCCTGAACTGCAGTGGGTTAAGCCAATTAGATGTCTACACTGTCTGGCACCAATGTGGTGAACCCCCTGAGAGAAGGGGGCCACCAGGCTGCCTAAGGGGAGGGGGGTCAAGGTCAAAGCTTCTGTACCGATCAGTAATGGGGTCAAGCCTGTGTACTCCCAGCCTGACTGAAATAAGGAGGACAAGTCCCAAGAAAGGAAGAAAAAAAGTCAGTCAACCAGTAGTAACACTCTATTAACTTTTAGAAGAATCTAGAATAGCAAGCACAGTGGTCAGAAAACAGTAGGGGGTGGGTGTCGGGGAGGGACACGGTAGGCTCTCACTTCACACACACATCCGTTTGTCTGCAGGTTCTCTCTGTCTGCTTGTGAGAGGATGCCCAGTGGTGGCTCATAGCAATAAAGCTGCCAACACCCGGATGCTCAGGGTGAGCCCTCAGAGGAGAAGCAGTAAATAAGAGCCTTTGTGGGCTGCTGGGAGGTGCATCCTTCCATCTCCTCTTCAAGGCTGAGACCTGGGGGCTTCATGAAGATGTCTCTGTTCTTTCCACTACATTGTTACAGTCTTTGTGTTCATTGGCCTCCTGGTTCCGCTTTCTTCACTTTGCATCAGTTCACATAAGCCTTTCCATGATTCTCTGAATTCTCCATCTTTGTCCTGCCTTCCAGCACAGTGATATTACTTCCTTTTCATATGCCAGAGCTAAGTTTGCCATTCCTCAACTCACGGGCATGGCCCAAATTTCCAGTTCTTTATTACTACAAAAAGACCTCCTGTGCTATGGATATGGGACCTTTCTTTCTGCCTCTGACCTCCTTGGAGTGCATGCCAACACTGGAATCGATGGGTCAAAGAGTATGGACTTTTGGGTGGCTAGGTGGCACAGTGAATAGAGCACTGGCCCTGGAGACAGGAGGACCTGAGTTCAAATCTGGCCTCAGACACTTAATACAAAAAACTAGCCATGTGACCTTGGGCAAGTCACAACCCCAATTGCCCTACCTTCCCCCTCCAACAAAGCAAAAAACAAAACAAACAAACAAAAAAAAAGAGTATGGACATTTGAGTTGCTTTCTCAGCATAATTCCTAATTACTTTCTAGAATGGCTGGACCAATAAGCAACTCCAGTAACAGTATACTCCCTAATTAGGCAGTCCCAACACAGACCGTGCCCTTCTCTCATCATCTTTGCTAATTTGCTGTGTGAGATGAAACCTCAGAGGGTTTGATCTATCTGCCAGTCTATCTACATTCAATAATAATAATATACTATTGTACTATACCATAGGTACATACTGTATCACATTATACTAAATGATGCATACACAGACAGAGAGTTCTCATTGTCAGTGATTGGGGGCATTCCTTCATTCTCTTGTCAGTGGTTGGCCACTTATTTGAGAACGGTTTGCTCACATCTTGGGAACACTTACCTCTGGAGAATGTCAGCCTGGCATTTAATCCCATCTTTCTTTCTAGACTGAGTTCACTTTCCTCCCCCTCACACACTCTGTGTCCCACTCAAATTGGCTTGTTTGCTGTTCTCTGTGTACTTTATTCTGTCTGCCTTTGCGTCTTTGCTACCCCCCTCACATTTCCAGTGTCCTCCTCATCTCCAACTCCAGGGGCCCCTGCCTCCCTGAAAAACTCACCTCAAAGGTCACTTTCTCCACAAAGCTTTTTCTGTTGCCCCCACCCCCAAAATTACTTTGTGTTTATGTGTGGCTATATTGTACCCCCAGCAGTAACAGTGATAATAATTCCTATTTATAGAGCACTTTCAGTTTTGCAAAGAACGCTGTATATGTCAATGCTTAGTCAACACGCATTCAGTAGATGCCTACTGTGTGCTCTGTGTTCTCATTCAATCTTCACGACAACCCTGGAAGGTTATCCTTGTTCTTGTTATCCCCTTTTTACGGATGAGGAAAGCAAGGCTCACGATGGTTTAGTGATCTGCCCAGGGTCACACGGCTAGGAGGTGCCTAAGGTGAGGTTCAAACTCAGTTCTTCCTGACTCTGAGGCCAGGACTTTATGCCCCCTAGCAGAAGGTAAGCCTCTTGACAACAGGGACTGTTTTGCTTTTGTCCTCGGAGCCCCAGTGCCTAGCACGGGGCCTGACTTGTCGTAGGTGATGACAAGACTTTACAGGAGTTCCATTTGCCATGGGCAGGGCTACCATCATTTCTTTGCTCTGTCTCTGGAGATGAAAGGGTGGTTTCCCAAGTATAGAGGCCAAGAGGTATGGTAGGAAGCGGGCCTGATTGGGTATGGCCTTGCAGGAACCCCTCCTCTTCAACCCTAGAGAGTCAATCAGTCAGTCGACATTTGTTAAGCACGTGCTTCAGGCCAGGCACCTGATACAGAAAGAGGCAAAGAACGGTGCCTGCTATCCGATACATCCAAAGGCTCTGGAACTCGGGGGCAATGCAGCTGACAAGATCAATGTCAGATGTTATTTTTGGGTCCAAAAAGTCAACGTCACAATCACAGGATGAGGGAAACATAGTTCAGTTTTTTTTGTATGTGGGTTTTTTTTCTGCCTTAATGGTAATTTTTTCCAATTACATGTAAAGATAGTTTTTTTTTTTTTCCCAACTTGAACACACCTTTTAGTTCAGGATTGGGGATGGGGCCAGGAATGGCATGTGGAAGATGTGGAATCAAGCAGGTTTGGGAGTAGAAATTTCGACATCAAGGTTAGATCAGGAAGTCAGAATTGGAGACGGGGAGGCAGCTCCAGGTTCAGGAGGATGGGTCTCAAAGTACTGGCCCAGCAGGGTCTCCACTTCATGCTCTTCACAGTCCCGCACCTGGAATAGGGTCCCATCAGCTGCAGCCCAGATCATGGCTGAGAGCGCTGGGCCAGACTGAGGGCGAGACAGGCCACAGCCCGGCCCAGCTCATAGCCAGTATCCAAGGAAGGCTGGGTCACTTCAGCCACCACCACATCTGCCTGCTAAGACCATGAATAAGTCTGTCACCCACTGCTGCCTCTTGCCCGAATGCTGCAGTTTTGACATGATGATCCTGTAGAGGGCCTGGCCCCCCTGGCTCCCTGGGCTCCATCCCTGCCTCCCCTACACCCCCTCAAAAGATAGTTTTCAATATTCATTTTTATGAAATTTCGAGTTCCAAAACTTTCTTCCTCTCTCTCTCCCCTTCCCCCTCCCCAAGACAGCAAGCAATCTGATATGGGTTATACATGTACATCCATATTAAACATATTTCCACATTAGTCATGTTGTAAAAGAAGAATCAGAACAAAAGGGAAAAAACACGGGAAAGAAAGAAAGAAAAAACAAAAAAAGTGAAAACAGTCTGCTTGAATCTGCATTCAGATTCCATTGTTCTTTCTCTGGATGTGGACGGCATTTTCCATCACGAGTATTTTGGAGTTGTCTCGGATCACTGTATTGCTGAGAAGAGCCAAGTCTATCAAAGTCAGTCGTCACACACTGTGGCTGTTACTGTGCACAACGTTCTTCCAGTTCTGCTCACTTCACTCAGCATCAGTTCATAGATTTTTCCGAAGTCCACCTGCTCATTTCTTACAGAACAATAGTATCTCATCACAATCATTTACTACAACTTGTTCAGCCATTCCCCAACTAATGGGCATCCCCTCAGTTTTTTCTTTGCCACCACAAAAAAGCTGCTATAAACATTTCTGCACAGACCCTTTTTTTTTTTTTTGGAATCTCTTTGGGATACAGACCTAGCAGTGGTATTTCTGCGTCAAAGGGTATACATGATTTTGTAATAGCCCTTTGAGCATAGTTCCAAATTTCTCTCCAGAATGGTTAGACTAGTTCAGTTCCACCGACAGTGCATTAGTGTCCCAATTTTCCCACATCTCCATTTATCATTTTCCTTTTCTGTCATATTAGCCAATTCTGATAAGTGTAAGGTGGTAAAAATGAGGCTATTTTCTAAATTGCTTAATAAAGGGTGAGGAGTGAAAGAGAAAACTTTAACTATACTGAGCAAGAGACTGGGTGTGTGGTGTGGAGGGGATTGGGGTGGCAAAAGATCAGTTTTGGGTTTATTAGCCTAGGCATGCCTAAATTCCCCCCCCCCACCAACCACCACCACATACATATCCATCCCTGCCCTGTTGTGACAAAGAGGCTTGAATAGATCAGTGTAACCTTCAACTATGCCATGCAGAGTTACCCAGGATGGGGAGTTCTGACTGACAAAAGGTGATCCACTGGAGAAGGAAATGAGAAACCACTCTAGTATCTTTGCCAATAAAACCACACCGACAGCACTAGAATGACAAAAGAAATGATACTATGAGCCCCTCAGGTCAGAAGGTGCCCAGAACATTACTGGGGAGGAGCAGAGAAGAGCTACAAGTAGCTCCTGTACTAAGGAAGCCCGACCACGAGTGTGTCTGGCATTGAAAGGAAAATTTGATGCTGCCGAGATCAGTGTTGCACAGGAACCTGGAATGTGAGGTCTGTGAACCAAGGTGAGCTGGATGAGACCAAAGAGGAGACAGAATGATTCAATAGTGATATCTTGGGGGTCAGTGAAGTTAGATGGGCTGGAATGGGTGAATTTAATTCAGGTGATAATTACATCTACTGCTGTGGACAAGAATCCCTCAGAAGAAATGGATTCATAACCAAGAGGAAAGCAGTACTGGGTAGAATCTCAAAAACAACAGAATGACATCTGTTCCAATCTAAGGCAAACCATTCAACATCACAGTAATAAAAGGTTATGCTTCAGCCACTGATGCTGAATAGGCCAGAGTTGATCAGTTCAATTGATCAGCAACAATAAGGCAGTAGAGGTGACCAGATTCCAGCTGAACTATTGAGAATCCTAAAAGATGATGCTGTTTAAGGTGCTGCACTCAATATGTCAGTAATTTTGGAAAACTCAACAGTGGCCACTGGATTGGAAAAGATCAATTTAAGTCTCTATCCTTAAGAAGGGCAATGCCAAGGAATATTCAAATTACCAAACAATTGTGTTTATTCACATGCCAGCAAGGTTATACTTAAGATTCTGAAAGCTAGGCTTCAGAAATATGTGAACCAAGAATTACCAGGAGAACAGCCTGGTTTTTCGAGGAGGCTAGAAGCCAAATTGTCAACAGCCACTGGGTTTGGAGAAAGCAAGGGAATTCCAGGAAACATTTACTTCTGCTTCATTGACGACACTAAAGGCTTTGACTTTGTGGATCACAACAAAATGTGTCGAGTCTTTCAAGAGTTGGGAGTACCAGATCATCTTACTTATCTCCTAAGGAATCCGTACTCAGACCAAGAAGCAACAGTTTAGAGCTGGACATGGAACAACTGATTGGTTTAAAATTGGAAAAGGAATGTGAAAAGTTTGGATATTGTCACCTTATTTATTTAACTTACATGCAGAGTACATCATGTGAAATGCCAGGCTGAACGAATCAAAAGTTGTAACTAAGACTGCCAGGAGAAGTATCAAAATGTCAGGTATGCAGATGATACCACTCTGATGGCAGAAAGTGAAGAAGAATTAAGAAGACTCTTGATGAGGGTGAAAAAGAAGAAAGTGTAAAAGTTGGCTTGATGTTTAACTTTAAAAAATCCAAAAACTAATATCTTGGCAACTGGTCCCATCACTTTGTGGCAAACAGAGGAAGAAGAAATGGGAGCAATGTCAGATTTTATATTCTTGTATTCAGAGATCACTGCAGACAGACTGCAGCCGTGAAATGAAATGATGCTCCTTGGAAGGAAAGCTTTGACAAACCTGGGCAGCAGACTATAGAGCAGAGACATCATCTTGCTGACAAAGGTCCATAGAGTCAAAGCTACAGCTTTTCCAGTAGTAATTAATGTATGGCTGTGAGAGTTGGATTGTAAGGAAAGATGAGCTCTGAAAATAATTCAGGCTCTTCTGAAAATAACTCAGGAGGTCATATTCTGAAGCTGGAGCATAAATACTTTGGTCACATAATGAGAAAATGGAAAAAGCCCCTCATATTGGGAAATATTGAACGAGAGAGAAAAAGGAGACGGCAGATGATGAGATGAATGGATGGTGTCATGGAAGCAATGAGCATGAGCTTGAATAGACTTCAGGAGACAGTGGAGGATAGAATGGCCTGGCATGCCATATGGCCCATAAGGCCGTGAAAAGTCAGACATGACTGAACAACAGCCACATGCACGAATCCTGGGGGGGCTGGGGCCATACTTGTCCAATCACTTTTCAATGGTTCACGATCACCCTCCAATTCTGTGGTACAGTTCCTGTCTTCCAGGGCCACTGGAGGCCTTAAGAGGCCCATTTGCCACTTCTTTCAGCACCCAAGGATGTAGCTCACTGTTTGGTGATGTGAATTCAGAGCTTTCCTCCAAGGCACTGGCATCCAAGGGGGCTTGATTTTTGGTTCTCCCTCCTCCTCCCCACCTCCTGGCTTCTCTGGCTTCCTTCAGATTTCAGATAAAATCCTACCTTCTCCAAGAAGCCTTTCCTAACCTTGCTGAATGCTAGTGCCTTTTCTCTGTCAATTATTTTCAGTTTATCTTCTTTGTATCCTGTTTGTCCCTAATTGTTGTCATATTGCATCCCCTCTTAGACTCTGAATTCCTCGAGAACAGGGACTGGGTTGGTTTGTGTGTGTGTGTGTGTGTGTGTTTCTGTGTATCTCCAGCATTTAGCACATGGTGCAAGCTGACTGACTGAATGGGGGGTGCTCACTTCTTCCCAAAAAGGAGTTCTATACACGTGGCTCCCAGACTACTCCCACCCAGATCCTGCTTCTAAGGAAGCCATATCCCAAAGATGTGAAAGCCATGGTTTTCACTAATCACCACCAGAGCTGGAAAAGTTCTGTGGCTCAGACCCAGTTTGGAAGTTAGCCAAGGGGAGGTTGGGAAGGCTAGCCAGTGGTTTTAAGGGTTTCCTCAACCACCTGTGAAGGAGCTGCTGGGTGAGTGCTTGGATTCCCTTGCCCAAGGGCCAATAAACAGTATGAGATGCTCCTTGAGTGTTTCCAAAACCTGGAACTTTTCAAGGTTTCATGGTTTAAAAAAGACCATCTTGCTTGTAGAAGGCCAATAGACACCCTTGTGGCCATGGAAGAATGCATTAAGAAAGTTGCCCACTCCTGGTCCATATTTTTAGGGCTTAGAGGAGACATATATTTTCCTTAGGGGTAATGAATAGCTTCTATTCACACTGACCTTGTAGATGGGCAGATTTACAGCATTTTATCATCATCCACCAGAGGTCCTTAACCTGGAGTCAGTCAACTTGGTTCAAAAAAATATTTTGTTAATTTTTTCACTGTTTTTATTATTTCAGTATGATTTGTTTCCTTTTTAAACCAGAATATTTATTAAGTATATATTTGTTGCTTATTAATCATGTTTCAAAACATGATTCTAGGAAGGGGTCTCTAGGCCTCCCCCCAGACTGACCATGGGGTCAAGAATACCCACAAAAAAGGTCTGGAGTAAAATACGGACCATCTGTTACTTTAACCTCATCACATTATGTTAACATTAGGCTTTAAAGTACCAGGATAAGTAAGGAGTCTCTCCCTCTGGGTGAAATGGAGGGCCATTTCCAAGATGGAGTTACATCAAAAGAGGGAAGATCCAAGTCCCCCGCTTTGCTTCCACAAAGGCAAATCTGCTAGTCAACTCCTCCTTCCATGATCCCCCTGCTCTCCCTCTTCGTCCAAAGCAAGAGACGATTCCTTCCTCCTGGGAGCTCGCTGAGCATTTCCTGTGATCATGCCTTCCTTTCAGACATAAGCAAAGTCTGCTTTGTGAGATGATTATCTGCATACAACTTTTGATTTCCTCCCATGGCCCCCAACCTTGATCTCTGATGACAGGGACTGTGTCTTCTCACAGAATCACAAAATCTCAGGGTCATGGGGGTCCTCAGCGACCAGCAAGTCGAGCCTGAATCAGTATCCCCTCTTCAACATACTAACAAGGCCAAGTATCTCTCTCTGAATCACAGGGTTGTAGCTTTAGAGAAGGATGGACCTTTGAGGCCATTGAGTATAATCCAGTTATTTTTACAAATGAAGAATTTGGGTCTGAGAGCAGCTGAGTGACTTGCCCAGGCTGGTGAATGTCTGCGGCAGGATTCAAACCCGTCTTCCTGCTCTAAGCCTAGTCTTCTAGTCACCAGAACATGGGCTTTCATTTGATGACTTTCAGTGAGAGAAAGGCAGTCCTTTCTGCTTTGGGATTGCTCTCATGGTTAGGAATGTTTCCCCCCAGAAATTAGGTCTAAATTTACTCTTTTTTAAAGCTACCCCCCACTCTTCCTGGTTTTGACCAAACAGAGCAAGACTAATCCGTCTTCCAAGGGACAGTCTTTAAAATATTTGAAGGCAGCTGAAGAAAGCTAGCATATCCCCACTAAAGTTTCTCTTCTCCAGGCTAACCATCCTTAGTAATCCTCATTTGTCATTTTCTTAAGGTCCTTTACCATCCTCGTCTCCCTCCTCCGGACACTGTCCAGCATATCTATGTTCATCCTTAAATATGGCGCCCAGGAAGACACTCCCTAAGTGAGCGAATGAGGGCCGAGGATCCAGGAACAACCACCCCCTTCCTGAGCTCTGTGCCCTTCTCAGTGCAGCCCATCACCCTGCTGACTCACAGAGAGAAATCCCCCCAGGTGTTTTTCTGGTGTACTACTGTCTAACGAGTCTCTCTTATCTTATACTTGAGAAATTGATTTTTTTAACCCAATTGTAAGATTTTCCATTTGTCCTACTTACATTTCATCTTATTACAGTGTTTTGGACAGTCTGGTCTTGTGATAATGCCTTGCTTTCCTTTGTAAATAGTTAAGTATGCACACAAGGCTCTCCTTTCAACTTTTATTACAGAATTTAAGAGTTGGAAGGGGCCTTTCATGGGCAATTTAATCCCACCCGTACACCAAAAGAAGTCTACCCAACAAGTGTATCATGCTCTCCTTGAAACTCTACAAGGAGGAGGAACCTGCCATCCCCCTCTTGGGCAACTCTAACTGTTAGGACTGTTTTTGCTGATATTAGCCCTAAGTCTTCCTCTCTGCAGCTCCTGGATCTGTCCCTCTTCCCTAGGTCTAAACAGCCCTTCAAATACCAAGCAGGATTAGACTGAGACTTTTACCTGCAACCGATGGGAGTTCTTTTTTTTTTTTTTCCAGATCCTTGACTCCCAAGGGGAAGAATCTAGTCACCCATGTGCCCTGAAAATTCTTGGAAAAGAGCTATGGTGGAAGGAGTGTGCCCTCTCAGTGTCGGACCCATAAATCAAAGAGGATGGTCTCCTCACCCTCCCCACTGCTCCCCATACCACGTCTGCAGGCCCAGGGCAGTCATAATGCTTGCTGGACAGCTCCCTTTGGATGGAGTCTCACAATTCAGCTCTGTCTGTCTCTCCTGGGGAGATCCTCCCAGTCCAAGGGTCTCCAGAGAAATCAAATTGAGGTCCTGGAGTGGACTAAATGTCACACCTGGTCAGCCTGCTCTAGCTTTATGAAACCCAGAGACCACTTAGTGGAATGCTGGACGGAAGGAAGGAAGGAAGGACTTTTCAGTCACCCAAACACCTAACCTCTTCTGTGGGTACCTCCTGTCTGAAGCTTCATAAAACACAGCTAAGGCTTGGACGTCTACAAAAAAACGAAAAAGACAGACTCTTCAGCTCTTCCTTGCTCTGAAAGGCTCATCCAGTTCCCAGTGCTGGGAAGCTGGACTTTCCCTTCTCCAGGGCCTGGCTGTAATTGTCTCCATTATCCCCAGGAGGAACAGAGAGGATAATAATCGTGGGGGCTTTTGGAGGCTCTTAATGGTCATCTCCTGGGGAAATGCACCTGGGGATAACATGTCTGCTAGCCATTAAGAGCCATCACCTTCGAGGACCACCTCCCACCCCCTCCTAGGGAGGCCCGGGGAGGGCTGGAGAGTTGCCCCGGCAGAGAATGGGTTTCTTCTCATTTGCATGCAGCTCTGTTTCCACCTGGTTGAAGGCCCAGCTGAGGATAGAAAAAGAGGAAAGGCTTTTCAGCCTTCTGATACCTAGGTTGTGGCCATTGGGAATGGGCATGGATATCCTCCCTGGCTAAAGGTTGGCCTCAGAACTAGGATCCAGCCACTGGCCTGTTGCCTGGAGACCAGGGGAGGGCAGCCTCTTGGGGGAGGCGTCTGCTCTGGGTATATGAATTACGTTGTTAATTATGAGAGGTGACAAAGCATGGTGGACAGAGTCAGAAAGACCCAGGTTCAAAACCCACCTCTGACATTTACTTAGCTGAGTGACTTTGTACAAATCCCTTCACTTCTCTAGAGAAAGCCTGTTTACAAATCTGTAAAATGAGGGGGTTGGATTATGTATGGTCCCCTTCAGTCTTAGATCTTTTCTCCTATGATCCAGTCTCAAACACAGTGTCTGTGGACAAGTCACATCCTCCCTGAGCCTCCGTTTAAATCATTAATAAATCTAATTTATTAAGAGCCTACTGTGTGTTAGACACTATGCAAAATGAAGACAGTTCTAATAGCAGCCCCCTCAAAGCATTGTTTTGAGGCTCAAATGAAACGGGTAATGAAGAGCACTTTATGCTATCATAACATTGGTCACCATCATTGTTCTGCCCCTTGGGGAGCTGCTGCCCAGTCAGTCTGTGTGGGAGGCCTGGCCTGATTAAGCCATGCCTGGTGTCCCCAAACTCCCGCGAGGGAAGAGGTAAAAGAAAATGGGAAAAGTTGGAGTCAAGCCATTCCTGAACAACCCCAGATGCTCTGAGACTCACAAAGAGGGACTGACTGATTGGGACAGTCTTCTCAGAGGGAAGCTGAATCCTAGCAGACGCACTTAATCTTATCTGTCTGTCTGTCTATCTATCATCTGTCTGTCTATCATCTGTCTGTCTATCATCTATCTATCTATCTATCTATCTATCTATCTATCTATCTATCTATCTATCTATCTATCTATCTATCTATCATCTATCTATCTTATCTGTCTGCCTGTCTGTCTATCATGTCTATCTGTCTATCTGCCTGCCTGTCTGTCTGTCTATCTATCTGCCTGCCTGCTTGTCTGTCTATCATCTGTCTGTCTTTCTAATAGCATCAAATAAGTCTCAAACCCGCTTAACCAAATCTAAACAAATGGTTCACTTTAGCAGACGAATTGCAAAACAGATGAACATTTAAATGTGGAGATTTCAGAAATCCATCATTTTCTCTAAACATCCGGTAAGTAAGGAGCTGAGAGACCAGTGGATGAATAAAGATGCAGATATGTCTGGGTGCTGGCCGCCCCCCATTTGTCACCCTCCTCATTTACAGGACGAGGCAGGGCCACGCAGCCAAGAAGCCTCTGGGCTGTCAGGTCAGGTTCCCAAGGCTGGTGAGGCTTTCTGGGTTGGGAGGCAGGCCCGAGTCCAGTGGAGAAGGGAGCTCACATTTCTACTGCAGAGAATAAAAGAAACAAAGTCCAAGTATGAACACAGACAGGCCACCTTCCAAGAGGACATTATCATTCTGTGTTTAGGAGCAGCCGTGATTACTGCATGGGCTCCGATGTACTCAAATTACCAATAATTTCAGCAGAAATGTGGCTATTATCTGCTTTCCCCTGGAGTGCTTGATAAGGACGATTAAGGGGCCTTATTGTCCTCTCTGGGTACTGGGGGAGGGAACTGGATGGAGGGGTCCTGGGGGCTCTTATGCATCTGCTTATACACACACAGCACTCACACACCACTCACACCCCCACACACACCACTCACACACACCATTCGCACCCCCCCCACACACACACACACACACCACTCACCTCCCCACACACCACTCACACACACACCATTCACCCCCA
>NW_027187322.1:4948493-4953025 GCF_028583685.1 Petaurus breviceps papuanus
CCCCACACACCACTCACACGCACTCATACACACACCCCACAACTCTCACACACACCGCCCCACACCCCCCACAAACACCACTCACACACTCACCCCCCCCACACACACACTCACACACCACACATTCCCATCAGGTACAGAGCCACCCCAAGCCCACATCCTTCTCGGGGCTGAACAGAGCACTGAGGACAGGAGCCACACCGTAGCTATTGTTGGAGGCTTGTGGGAGCCCAGCGGCCCTAAGAGACCAAGCCAGGGGAGGCTTTGGAGGGTGCTTAATTCATGTGGGGATGTTAATGGAATTTGTGGAGGTAAAGGAGAGAAAGTGCCTGTTTAAATGTTTGAGTCTGGAGGCCTTCAAAGTGTGCAGAACTCATCAGGAGCTGGCTTTTATCCTCTTAAGAAGCACAAGCAAGGGGAGAGGAGCTGAGAAGTGACTTGGTGAATCGGCATTAATTAAGCACCTGCTAGGGACCAGGCTCTGGGCTATAAAGGCAGAAAGAGAGACTGCCCTCAAGGGGCTTCCATCTAATGAGGAAGCCTCAGTCACCACTTCTGACCGAGCAGGGAACCTCCCCCTTCCAGAGAAGACAGCCATTCTTGGACTTGGAAGACCTAGCATCTGGGCTCTTTCACTCTGGGTAAATTCCTTCCTTTCTATGAGCTTCTGTGTCCCCCATTCCCACCTCATCCCCTTGGCCGAGAGAAGAAAGCCCCTGGTAAAGTAGAGCCAATTGGAGGAGGGTCCAAGCTCTGCGTGGGTGTGGGTGAGGGCTCTCTCAGCATGATTCTTAGGTGGGGGGAGCTTATCTCTAGGGCTCCCCTTTCAAACCATTCTGGGGGTGGGGAGAGAGAACAGGAAATAGGATGTGAATTAGAGCTGGAAGAGAGTACCTCATTCTATAGCAGAGGACACTGAGGCATGAAGGGACCTGCCCAGGGGCCCATAGTTATCACGGTGTGAGGTAGGATTTGAACCTAGGTCTTTCTGACTCTGACCCCAGTGCCCTCTCCATTACAGTGCAGTGTACGCAGAACTGAGACGGGCTCCGGAGGTGAGAAGTCTGATGTTTTCTTTTTAAAATTGCTCTGGTTTCGGCCAGTGCCAGAGGTCCTGCCATTCAAAGGGAAATTATACACATACATACATATATAATTATATAAACATATAATATCTAAATTCTGTCTATAAAATATAATAATGCGTTGCTGTCAAATGCTGGCAATGAAGGACGTGGAAGGTTGAGAGCAGGGCTTGGGAAGCCCAATCACGGACACCCACCATTGGCGTTGACCCCCTAAACCACAGAGGGCTGTCAGGATGTCCTGCAGACATGAGTGCCAGCTGGGTGGGCAACTGGAAGGTGGCCGCCGAGAGCACAGACAGCAGAGATTCTCAATAGAATGAATATATGAGAATATAGGGGCCACAGAGAAAAACTAATTCATCAATGTCAGTGTGTAAGTATAAACAGTGGCACTGTGAGTCTGCATGGTGTCAACGTGTTGAGAGGAAGAGTATGGGCATCAAGCACTTGAGGGAGTATGGGAGATTTAGGGGGAGAATCCCTGGAGAATATTGGACCTTGGCTGTGCTTGGGTTTTGGAGTGGGCTCAAAGGTCTTAGGGCCACAAGGCACCTTCAAGTCATTTAGTCAAGATTTACCCAAGGTCATGTGACTAATAAATGTCAGAAATTGGATCTGAACCTGGTACTTCATGATCCTCTCTGTCTCTGTCTGTCTGTCTCTGTTTCTCTCTCTCCTTCCCTCCCTCTCTCTCTGTCTCTCTGTTTCTGTCTCTGTCTCTCCCTCCCTCCCTCTCTCTGTCTCTCTCTCCCTCCCTCCTCCCTCTCTGTCTGTCTCTTTATTCCTCTGTCTCTGTCTCTCCCTCCCTCCCTCTTTCTGTCTCTGTTTCTGTCTGTCTCTCTCTCTCCCTCCTCTATCCCTGTCTCTGTCTTTCCCTCCCTCCCTGTCTCTATCTGTGTCTTTATTCCTCTCTCTGTCTCTCTCTTCCTCTCTCCCTCTCTCTCTATCTCTCTCTGTCTTCTCTTTATCTCTCTCTGTCTCTCTCTGTCACAGCACTGCTAGACTTGGTGTCAGAGGACCTGATTTCAAATTCTGCCTTCATCACTCATTAGCTATATTATATGTAAACGTGGGCAAGTCATTTCATCTCCTGAACCTCAGTTTCCTCATTTGTCATTGTCCAGGGCATTGTTCTGGATGCCCCCCATGTCCCTTTCAGCTCTTCTGATCTGGGTTTATACAGGACCCCTGCCCACTCTGCTCCATGGTGCAGAGAGAAGTTTTGTTTGAATTCCAACTCTTAGTGACTCTGGGCAAGTGCCTTCCCTTCTCTGGGCCTCAGTTTCTGGCTCTGTAAATAAGAGGGTCAAACCAAATGATATCCAAGGCCCCTTCCAACTGTAGACCTATGATCTCATGATTTTTCCCTGATGAGAAAGTATTTATCAAGTTAGAGGGAAAAGGCTGACTTAAGTCTCTACATAATGTTTCCAGGGTTATTTTTTTCTCCAGCAAAATTCATCTGATATCTGTTATTCAATTAAAGGAGAAGCCTGCCAGGCATATTTAAGGTTTTTTATAAAGCAGAAATAACTTAATAAGCTAAATTAAATTCGAGAAAATGGAGCCTGTAAGTTTTCTGTCGTAATTGAAGTGCAAATCTGACCGAAATCAGAAGGAAATAAACGAAACACGATGAGAAGTCATCCCAGCAATTTGGCTGCAAAATGAATGGGCTGGGTTGGAGGTCTTCTCCTCTACTGGAGCACATCAAAGGGAAAGTATTCCAGAAGAAAAATGCTCAGGCGAAACCCACATCAATAGGGTCTTTTTCAATAATGTTATGAATCCGTGATTAGCCAACTCCAAGGCAGCATTGTACTGATGCTGATGGGTCAGTCACTCTTATAATGTGGGTCTATTATTCAATTCAACTCAGACACACTCAATTCAATGCCATCCCTACCTGTCAGGCTTTGGGATCACAATACACAAAATTTTGAGTAACTTCAGTGGGGATCTCTCATTTAACAGTGGAGGAAACTGAGGCTCAGGAAGGAAAAGCGATTGTTGTAAGGTCATGGGACTAATAAATGTTAGGGGTTAGCACTCTGTTATGATAGCACTCTATCTGTTATGACAGGTGTTTGCCCATCTGTCAATGACCCGACCCAGGCTGGCCTAATTACATTTTTTCCCTGATGATCAAGCATGAAAAAGGTATCAAAGACCCTGGATTCAGTGTTAGAAAAGCTGAGTTCAAATCCTACATCTACCACTTTCTATGTGACCTTGGCCAAGTGATTGCACCTCTCTGGGCCTCAAAAAGAAAGGGTTGGATTAGATGACCCCTGAGCACACCCTGAGGTGTGTTCCATCTCTAAATCTATGGTCCTAGTGTGATGGGGGACTGGCCAAGAAGCCAGCCAGACATTCTACAACTGACTCTCTTCAATTGGCCATGGAACCATAACTGGGGGGACTCCCAAAGCACAAGTGAGCCTGGGCCTGAGTCTGGCTTTTCCTTGACTGTTGGGTTCAAGTGAGGAGGTGCCATGTGACCCATGAACATGTAACCCTGCTCCAAGGAACAGCATTCCCTGTGGGAGCTGAGACATGGGTTCCTCTAGCAATGAAAACATGTTTAGAAGCAAATTTGGTGGAGACTTTGAGTTATGTCTGCCAGGGGAGAGCATGTCCTCAAGAGTAGGGTGGGGGAAAGCTTTGTACTTCCCTTTTTATCAATCTTCTCCTTAAATCTCTCTTTGTAAAAAGCTTTGTTGTTGTTTGGTTGTGTCTGTGTCCGATGCTTTGTGACCCCACTGACCACAGCATGCCATTCTTCTGCCCTCTGCTGTCTCTCAAAGTCTCACGTGTGTTGCTTCCATGACACTCTCCACCCATCTCATCCTCTGCCATCCCTTTTTCCTTCAATCTTTCAGGGTCTTTTCCATCTTCTCATTATGTGGCCAAAGTATTTAAGCTTCAACTTCAGAATGTGACCTTCCAGCGAATAGTCTGAATTAATTTCTTTAAGTATCTGACTGATTTGATCTCCTTGTGGTTCAAGGGACTCTCCAAAATCTTCTCCAATAACACAGTTCAAAAGCATCAGAAACAATGGATGTCTGCAAAAGCTAATTGATGTCAACTGTTTAAAATGGTATTGGGACATTACTTACAGTGGGGGGAACATACCAGATTGGCAGTCAGAGCCAAGAATATTGGAGAAAGACACCTGATCCCTTGGGGATCCCACAGTGGTGCCCCTAGAACCATGAGGGAGACTGTAGCAGACTTCCATTTGGAAGAGTGAGGTTAGAGCATTGCCTCTCCAGGGGCTTTATATAATTATGTAATACTCTCAGACTCCCAAACCCACCTCACCGTGCAGTTAAAAATGCTGGATCTGGACTCAGGGCTCCTGTACTTTAGGAAACTAAGCTAGGGGGTGAGATGAGAGAGAGAGAGAGAGAGAGAGAGAGAGAGAGAGAGAGAGAGAGA
>NW_027187322.1:4953425-4955183 GCF_028583685.1 Petaurus breviceps papuanus
TTAGCTCGCCTCTAAGGTCTCCTCCAGCTCAGACATCAATCTGGGTCTGGCTTTGCCTCCAGGAATTCATTCTTTCCCTAGAGACAACGTGGATACCTTGGGGAGACTTAGTTGTGTGAGGCAAATGCTCAGTAGTCTGGGTGTTCAGTTCAGGGAGAGGCCAAAAGGAGACTGGGGATGGTCTTTTAAGAATGAGGAAGGTTTGCTCAGGTAGAGGGAATGAAATGGGGGCATTTTAGTTGGGTGGGGGGACCCAGAAACATGGAGTTTCAGTCAGAAACACATTCCCAAAGATTTGAATTAGACAGGACTCAGAGGCTCCTGAATTTGTCCTGTGCAGAGTGCAAAGAAGTAGGGAGTGAGTGGGTGATGCCCCAATCAGGGGAAGCATGCAAATCATGTACATCAGAAGATGTGTTCTCTGAAGGGGGTGGGGGCAGGAGCTAGGTGCCCCTCTTGCACCTGTGTGACAGATGGCAGATACGCCTGGCAGAGGGGACACAGTGCCAACAGACACCAGCTGAGCTGAGCGTAGCCAGGGCAGTGGGGGAAGATCTGTCTCTGCTGTTCACCTGCCCCCCAGCATCCAAGATGCTCATGTTTCTATCAAATGAGATATTTGTAAAATGCTTAGCACAACCCCTGGCCCATCGCAGGACCTATATTCACACTTCCTTTTTCTCTTCCCTTCTCTCCTACCTCTTCTCTTTGTGGATCTGGAACCACCTCATCCACACTGAAGCTTTCATGCTGCAGAGATCCACGATGTGCTTCACGGGGTAGGTAGGCCCACCGCCGTCATAGATTGCAACCCCTTTACAACTAAACAGATAGTCAATGAGACTGTGGTGGAAGAATTCATCCCCCTATGGCCAAGCCAGCGATGAGACTCTGCCCTCATCTCGGCTGGTCGTCAAACCTCGCCAACAATACAGACAATCCCTGGACCTCAGCCCAAAACTTTTCCATCTGGGCAGGACTGAGCTTACACTCCAGTGGTCCAGTCTGGGAGCCCAGGGCTCTGCCAGACCACAATGAAGACGACTCATACATTGCGCGCTAGAAAAACACTGCCAGGATCTGTCTTATGGCTGCAGAGCCCTTCACTTAATTAGACCATCGCTGGAGACCTTTAACCTAAAGGGATAAGACGCTGTTTGCCCGGAGGTACCAGGCAAGTGTGGGATGTGCTCAGAGACCAGGCAGGCCCTTCCTCGTGCCCTCACAACAGTGAGTGATACACTAAGTACTCCGGGCGCCAGCGACCAGCCCGCGAAGGAGCTAGCTCTTCTAAGCACTCTGACGCTGTGGTTTTCCTAGGCGGGCCAACCGACTTCCTCTGGGTGCCTAGCACAGTGCAGGCTGTATGAGAAATGCTTGTTGGTTGATAGGTCTCTGGCTACAGGAATGCTTCTATCAATCGATCAACGAGCATTTATTAAACATCTATGCTGTCAAACCAACAAGCATTTATTAAGTTGCCATTGTATACCAGGCCCTGGACCAAATGCTGAAATGCAAAAACCCATCCTTGGGGAGCTCAAAATTTACTCCATGTGGCACATGATCCTGCCCAGGTGCAAGGATACTTAGGGTGTTCCTGACATGAATTCAGCGCTCTCGGCCGAGGCTACCATCTCCACAGCTTCCCGCCCTCCCTTCCCCATCGGTGCTGGGCTGGTCGGGCTAGCTGGGTGGGGCCGCAGCCGATACAGCCTCGGGCCTGGAATGCAGCACCCCCCCCCCCCCCCCCCCCCC
>NW_027187322.1:4955283-5000626 GCF_028583685.1 Petaurus breviceps papuanus
CTCCCCCCCCCGCTGACGCTCGGGTGGGGGCGGTCGCGGGGGGGCCGCCCCGTGGCCACCGCCGGGCCCTACGGCACCCCCCCCCCCCCCCCCCCCGATTCTGGGAGGCCTTGGGAATGTTGAGAGGCAAGTTCTGAGGAAAACATTCTATCCAGAGCAGCTCACCTCCAATCAAATCATATTTTTCTGGAGAAAATGAGAGCAGGCCTTCCTGGCTGCACCAGAGACATCTCAGTGACTCAGCAGTGATGAGAATGGTCATCGAGTCCCAAACAAAGATAGCAGACAGGTCCGGAGTGGGAGAGATTAGCATCTCCTGCATGACAGACACCCACCCGCTAGCCAGTATCCAGGAAGGGGAAAGCAGCCACCAAACATCAGGACGTGATTCAGCCAGGGAAGATGGGAAGCTTGCCCCCTCTCCCCCAGGAGCCTGCCCCAGCCCCAGAGGCCCTTTCTTCCCTCCCTTCCCTTTCTCCTCTCCCTTCCCTCCCCTCCCTTCCCTTCTCTTCCTCCTTTCCCTCTCTCCCCTCCCCTCTCCTCCCCTCCTCTGCCTGGGACTCCACGGGAGGGTTTGCAGGCTGGAGGATGGGGTGGGGGCAGAAGCCTTCCAATTCCTCTTCTACCCCGACCCAGGACAAAGTCAGGGGAGGATGAGGGGAGAGGGGAAGTAACATCCCAGGGCTTGGGGCTAAAGCGGCCTCGAGGGCTCCACTCGAAGTCCAGCAGCGGGGCCACCACCAGTCTGCTGGCAGCTTTGGATCCTTCCGGTCTGATCCCACTCCAGACGATCCTGGAGGCAGGATCCCGCTGCTCACCTTTCAAACCCGCAGGTGTCCAGGCGGTCTTCCCCATTAGAGGGTCAGGTCTTAAAAACAGAACTGGTCCGCCCTCCGCACCTGCACTCTCGGTGCCTGGTGTGGACACCCCTGGGGATCACGGGGCAGGGCTCCCCTGGAGCAGCGCAGCAGGGGGGCCACGCCCCTGCCTCAAGGCTAACTACCATCCCGGCTCCTAGGGAAGCCTTTCCCAGCTCCTCTTCACTGCCGAGCTCCCCTTCTGTTAAGAATCACTTTGTAATCTGTCTCTAGCATCTTTGGCCATGTATGTTCGCACGTGGTCTCCTCACTAGACTGTGAGCTCCCTGAGGGCAGGGACGGCCTGTTACCTCTTTTTGTATCCCTAGCACTGAGCAGGCAGTTAATAAGTGCTATTGATTGGTTGGCCGGCAAAGCCTCCTTTACATCCTTTTCGAAAAAATCATTTGGGACAAGGATGGGCACCAGTGGTGGTGTGCCCAGACAGTGTGGAGGCAGAGCTGGGCAGAAGACAGTGGGCAGACAGGCTGGCCACGAGCCTTTATGGAGTCCCTAGGTGCCTGGCACTGTGCTGAGCCAAGGTGGATGGTACCTCCTCTGTGACTTTACCTCCTGTATCCATAGAAAGAATCAGAACGGCAGGGCCAGGGAGTCATGGGGAAGATCTCCTTGTCCCCTAAACTCACAGACCCTTCCAGCTGGAAGTGACCTCAGGGGTCCTAATGTCCCATACTTTCATAGCACAGACTGAGAGAAGCCAGACACTCCCCCAAGACCACACAAGTCCAACAGCCTAAAGCGCCCCCTTCCTACTCCTTCCATTCCCTCCCCCCTGCTCCAAGGCCAAAGGTCACACTGGCAGTAAATGGAAGAACAGGATTTGAACCTAGGTCCTCTGACTCCCAGAGTTAGCACTCTCCCCTCTGTACCCTGCTGCCTCCCCAGCGATGCTCTGAGAAGCCCTTTGATAGTTCTGACCCTTCACCCTCTTTGTTTCTATGTCTTTGGAGGCAAAGGAGTTCACTGATAACCAGGGTTCTGGTCACAAGACAGGTTCTAGTAAAGGCCAGACAAACGCCATTATGGTTTTGAACCCCAGAAGCTGGTGGGGCCTCCTGCCCCCAGAGTCTGTGGTTCCTACCCCTACTGTGTCCCATCCCTCATCCAAGGAGGGTCACGGACAGCTCCAGAGGACTCGTAATGAAAAATGCCACCCATCTCCTGAGGGAGAACTAGGGAGCTCTATGAGGGCAGGTGGAAACAGACTTTTTCACTTCATTTTTCTTCTTTTGTTTTTATGTGTGTTTTCTTTTGTAACATGACTAATATGGAAATGTGTTTGGTATGACTTCACAGGCATAATCAACATTGCTACTAACCTTCTCAAGGAGGAGCAGGAGAGAAGGGGAGAATTTGGCTCAAATTTTAAAAAAATCGATGTTAAAATTTTTAAATGTCATTGGGAAATATTTAATGAAATAAATAAAATATATTTTAAAAAGTAAAGAAAGTCAGATTCCCCAGGCAGGCACCAAAACTGGGGTGCGGGTGACTGGCCATACTTGTGAGCATCAGTAATCAAGCTTTTTTTGTTTTTTGCATTTTTTGGAGCAGGGAAGGTAGGGCAATTGGGGGTAAGTGACTTGCCCAGGGTCACACAGCTAGTTTTTTGTGTTAAGTGTCTGAGGCTGCCTTTGAACTCAGGTCCTCCTGACTCCAGGGCCAGTGCTCTATTCACTTCGACACCTAGCCGGGACACCTAGCTGTTCCTCAGCAAGCATTTTCAAAGAACATATTGTGTGCCTGAGTCTGGGCTAAGCCTGGGGATACAAAGAAACTGCCTCGAGGCAAATACTCAGTGCTGCTCATTGGGCTAACCTGAGCCTGGCTATTCTTTGGTCTTTCTTTAAGAGCCTGCCTACAGTCTGTCATTTTCCAAGACAGAACACTGAGGCAGAGAGGGAAGGAGACTGAGCTGGGAAAGGTGTGAGGGGCTGAGGTTTTCCAATAGAAATGACCACACTCTGTAAGTGCCTTTCAATCACGATGACCCAGCAGGGGGGCTGGGAGGACTTGGGACAACGTCCTCCAACTCTGTAGGGTCACGGCGCCCTTCTGAATATCTTGACAGGCTAGAATCTCTGTAATAAAAAAGCATTTTTCTACATTAGCTGTCTGAGCAATCAATGCAAAGAGGAGGGCACGGGTAACTCCAGATTTATTCATGCAATATCTCAACTCCGCAGGACCATCATTTTTTGTTTTTAACCAGTTTATGTTATTTTAATAGAAGCAAAATGTAATTTGGGGTCTGAATTTTCCAACTTGCAAAAACGCCTTCCAAGTTGACTTCGCATGTGTGTGGTATTTGAATAGAATTTGAGATAGCATTTTTTTTCTTCTTAAAAATAAAACTAATCCCATTCCTCAGGGGATGGTGGCTCCATGAGACATCTCTGATGATGCAGAGAATTGGGGGAGGGTTAATGGGACATCGAATCAGAGAGCTGACGGTGTTGAATGACTAGCGAGTGAGCGTCAGGTCTGTCGTCACATAGATGGAAATGTAGGTCATTGGCGGGACGGAGCTGAGAGGTACTGGGCCAACTCCAAGAAGGTCACACTGGTGGTCAGTGTCAGGGGTAGGAGTCTGAGAATATCCAATCCAATGAGCTTCTTCCATTCACCTGGAGCAAATGTTCTCAAAGTTCTTCAGTCGTTCCCCAGGCTTTTGTGAAGTACTTCATAAATCTGAAGGGGCCCCCATTGTCTTGTAGCTCCCCCTTGTCTGTGCCCATGCTACAGAGTAAAACATAAGCTCCCTGAGAGCAGGCACAGGTGCACAGAGCTAGAGCTTAATAATTGCTGTTGGACTCCAAGATGGAGTTGCGGACCTGCTGCAGGTTCTTAGCCAGTGACTGCTTCACATCTTGGAGAGATGAAAGAAGGGGGAGAAACTCATTAGCCATGAACCGTCTCATAAAGAAGGCAGCCTCCCCTGCAACTCTACAAAACAAGACAAGCTGTGAGGGCAGGCGTCCGCGGGGCCTCCCCTTCTTTGCTTCCATCTCTCTGGGCTGTGTCTGGGAATGTAACAGAAAAGGGGAAGTGCCACTCTGGCCATGAGAGCCTCTTTCTGCTCCCCTCTTCTCCAAAAGGTCTGTTTTCGGGGGTGGCTCCCGAGGGAGGTGGCCACACTCTCTGTCCTTGTCCTTTATGCTGGGTTGGTGACTATCTCCTTTGCTGGGCAGATTGCTCCCACGTCCCCAGCACTCCGCCTTGTATCTGGCACACAGTGGGCACTTAATAAATGCTTGTTGATAATAATGATGACACACACAAAATGAATACATAAATGTAAGATGATCAGGAAAGGATGGAGGCATGTTGCAATAGAAATACAAACACAGCCAGGCTAGTGACTGAATGTAGAATCTTTGAATGGGGATTTCACAAACCTTTCTGGAAGGTTCTCAATGAACCAGGAAATTTCATTTATTAAACTAATGGACATTCATTACTGTAATACTTGAGGAGAACTGAACAGTGAGATTGAATCAATTCATTGAAAACAGATAAGAGGAAATCTCTCTTTAATTGAGACCTCTCCCAAAGTGCTGGGCCAGTGGAGCCCCGGGTGATCTGAGGAGGGTGGCCTCAGGCATCCTAGAATTCCAGACTGTCACCTGCATGGCTCCTGGGTGGGGAAGATCCTGCCAATCTTCTCCGAGGAGGAAGAAGGAACAGGGCACCAACCCCCAGAGGGAGAGGAAGACTGCTTTACTCTGAGCTGGACAGACGGAAATGTCACTGTCAACCTGGCCCCTGGCCGAGGAAAACCCAGTCTCTGAAGAGGTGGGGTCTTTTAAAAATTTTTTTTAAAAAGCTCCTGATTTTGTTTTCAGGCAGCTTGTGCAGGCTGGGGAAGTTGGGGCTATGGGTTTGGTTTTGTCATTTATCCCCCGGGGCTTTGTGGGGTCCTTGCATGTTTTTTGTTTGCTTCATTTTTGCTTTTAGCAAGGGGGGACATCCAGACCAGTGAGGAAGCCTCTTGCACAAGTAGGCTGCATGCTAGTCTTAAAGAACTGCCCAGGGCTGAGAAACTGATTTACGGGGAGGGGTCAGAGATGGAGCTTGAGCCTGGATCTGCTTCATTCCAAAGCTGTTTCTCTGTCCACTCTGGCCTGATGCCTCTGACAGAGCAGGCATTTAGATTCAGTGCGTGGAGGTGGAGACTTGTCTCTACTAAGAGGAAAAGTGGGGAAAGTTCCTCCCTAAGGCTCCCTCCTCAGAACCATTACTCCATCCCTTTCCATCTCTCAATGGGGACCTTTCCCTCTTGCAGAGGTACCCAGTGCCTCTCTCTGATCCTTTTTATTTTAAAAAGAAATAATTGCTGATCTATTTATTTTTACATGCATTTATTATCTCTCCCACTATGAAAAATTAGAAAAAACTCATCATACATATTGTCAATTAAAAACAAATAAAATATTCAGGGAGGCAAAAACAAAAATACAAAACCCAAATGTCTAGGCCAGCACCACCCATTCCCACAGTGACCATGCCCCAGACGTCTGTCTCATTCTGGATTTGAAGCCTCTCCCCTCTCCCAAAGGAGGTGGGTCTCCCTTCCCAGATTCAGTCCTTTGGTCAGAGTTCCAAATAAAGCTTTCTGAAGATTTTTTCTTTATATTGTTCTTGTCATTGTATAAGTTTTCTTCTCATTCTGCTCACTTCACTCTGATTCAGCTCATTAAAAATCTTCCCATTTTCTTCCCAAACTGAACTATCTATTTCATAATTTCTTATGTCAGAACAATAACATCCCATTACATTGCTGTACCATGGCTACCACACAGTTATTCAGCCCCAGGAGGACACCACCTTCATGTATAACTTGGGGTCATTACAAAAGGGACTTTCAGGGACATGTTTGCATTTGTGGGTCCTTTTCCTCTTTCTTTGCCCTCTTTGATGTAGAAGGGCATGCATGGTTTGGTTCTGGCGTGGTTCCAAAGGGCTTTCCAGAATGGCAGGACCCATTCAGAACTCCAGCAAGGACTCCAAGGGTTTTCCTGTCCAGGTCCTTCCAATATCTGCCACTTTCCTCTTCCATCATCTCTGCTGATCTGATGGGTATAAGGCAGAACCTCACTAGTTGTGTGACCCTGGGCAAGTGCTGCCTCAGTTCCTGAATCTGTAAAATGGGGATAATCCTAATAGCACTTACCTCCCAGGGTTGTTGTAAGGATCAACTGAGACTGTAATTATACAGCACTTAGCACAGTGCCTGGCACACAGTAAACACTATGTACATGTTAGCTGTTATCATCCCTATTGAAGTGCTTTACAATCTCAAAGCTCTGCATAATCTCTAGCTGTTAGTATGACTAAAAAGAAGGAAAGGACATCTGACTCAGACCCTGGAACAAACCTGGGAGAAGGGGGAGGGGTCCCTGCTGCTGGAATCTCCATGGAATGCTCCCACTCCCCAGAAGAGAAAGAAGAGGCAGAGGGGAGTGGCTTGTCCTGGAGATTCCAGGGTGTTCGAGAAGAGAGCAAACGTCCAGCTGGGGACATTGAGAATATCAAAGCTTCCTAGGCTAGAGGAGACTTTCCTTTTAGTCTGACTCCTGAGCTGCTGCCTTTAATCTTTGCTGTGGAGAAACCAAATCAGCCCGTTCAAAGCCTCGGCCAAGGCTCTTCCTTCTCGGGGCTGATGGCCCTTAATGGAGACATCTCCTTTGAGTCAAGCACTGCCTGAGCGGGTCACGGACAGGCTTGAAGGACATGTCTGGGCCCCCCTATAAATGGCCAACTCCCTGTTCAGGACCCCTCCCCCGTCTACCTCTTCCACCCCTGCTTTGACAACTGAATAGATCCAGAGAGATTCACGAAGCCTGGTCTTTCTTGGGACTGCCACAGAAAAAAAGACCGGAGAAAAGCTTTGTCTAGCACCCTGTGAGTGCCCTTCAGCTTTCCCCATGACTGTTAGCCTCCAACTGGGACATCCCTCCAGAGTCTCATAATAAGAGTCACAAAGGACCTTCTAGGTCACCTCATTCAAACTCACACCCAGGACCAAGAGCTTTTCCACAGTGTTCCTGACAGGTTGAGCCAGCATCTACCTTGAGACAGAAGTGACTGGGGTTAGGAAGACCTCGGTTCAAATTCTATCTTAGATTCTCTCAGGTTGTGTCACCTTGGACAAATCTCCAAACATTTCCGGGCCTCAGTTTTCTCATCTGTAAAATGAGCTGGTTGGATGTGATGGTTTCCAACATCCCTTTCAGCCTTAGGTCCAAGATCCAATACACTCCAGTGAGAGGGTCTCATTGTCTCAAGGAACAACACTCTCCATATTAAGTCAAAATCTGTTTCCCTGAAACTTCCATCCATTTGTTTCTGGGTCAGCCCTCTAACAGGAGCCACACAAAATTAAGTCTGATCCATCTTCTGATGTCCAAAATTCAGCCCCTTTGTATCTCCATCTTCCCTCTGTGCCCCAGGCAGAAGCCTTACTGAGTCCCAGAGTACTGGAGTCAGACCTCCCATTCTACAGAGGAGGAGACTGAGACCCAGAGAGGGAAAGGGTCTTGGCCAAAACCACTCAGCAAGTCTGAGGCAAGGGCCAGGACTAGACCTCATCTTCCAAGTCTGGAGCCTAGTATTATTTCTACTTCAAGACAGCCTCTGGCAGCTCCAGTGATTTGGAGGTCTGTGAAATCACAGTGTATAATTTCTAAACTAGATTTCTATCCCAAACTGCATCTGCTAAATCCCAGTTTTCCTCAGTCCCTATTGTCCTGCTTCTCACTTCTTGACTTCAAAATCACTTCCCCCATTACCTCTCCTTATTGTCTTCCCACATTAGAGTCTAAGCTCCCTGAGGGCAGGGTCTGTCCTTCTTTTTGCTTGTATGGGTACCCCCCGCCCAATGCTTAGCACAGTGCTTGGCATATAGTAAGCCCTTAATAAATACTTGTTTCCCTCCTGCCTTTATATTTTCCCATTTAGTCCCTTAAATTTCCATTTTGCACATTTTCCTGATGAAACTGGACCAAAACAAAGGACCTTGTTTTCCTCACCAAGATTTCCAGTGACTCTCGTTGCCCACCTGGTTGTTCCAACCTGCCTCTCCTTTTTCTTAGGATCCAGCTTCCTTCAGAGTTGAGCCTAGCCCCACCTCCTCACAAGCCTTTCCCACTCCTGCAGGGGCGGGTGGCTCCCACCAGTTACCTTGTGTTTTCTTTTGTACATATGGACATGTCTTTTCTAATGGAATCATGGGAATGGGAATGCAAATTTAGAGGTGGAAGGGACCTGGGAGGTTATTTTGTACAATACACTCATTCTACATCTGTAACCTGGGGTTAGTAACACCTTCCCTGACTGTCATACAGAATTTCCATGAGGGTAACCAGAAGTATGGAAGTGTTTTCTGCACCATAGAGCACCAAATGTATACAAAGGATTATTAATATTATGTATAAAGTCCCTTTACTCCCCATTCAAATCCTCTGAATAATTTACCATTGAGGGAGGCCTTTAGGTCTGTCCAAACATTAAAACAGAATGAGGAGTTGCCTATGGGAGAAGAGCCTTTGCACCCTGGATCTGTGCTAATGAGTTGGGTTACCTGGTTACAGCTCCTCTCTGCCTCAATTTCCCTGCTACAAAATGAGGGCATTGGACTAGATGATGCCTAAAGATTCCTTCACCTCTGACATTGAAGGATTCTGTTATGAAATAATTTCTTCTTAATTTCTGAATTCACAGAGACAATCATCAACCAGGCAGATTTTGTGAGTTTCCATGGTATCATTGATTACCCTGTTGTGCTTAGGTGGGACAGATGTTGGGCTCTGAGGCTGAAGCAGAGGCAGTAATCTTCCAAGAAGAATGTCCCTGATAATGTTAATTGGCAATGTCCTTCCTCTGGCAACTTGGCCTGACTCTTCAAATATAATAACAGGGTTTGAGAATTTAATTTTTTTCCTTGGGTTGAGACTTATTCCGATGTCAGTGTATCAACGGGTGGAAAAATCCCATCGTTGCTAAGGATTTGCCAAACTGATTTACCCTCAGTCAAGGTCCATTTGCTGCCAGATCTGCGCTTTAGTTTAAAAACACAACAGGGTCTCTGACCTTTTGGTTTTCATCAGACCAGGCCTTTCATAAGTGCTGCTTTGCCAGCAGGAAATAAACCCATCCCATTTACTCATTGTGTGCCTTCTCAACTCGAATGTAAGCTCTTGGAGGGCAGAGCTCCAGACTTGTCCTTCTCTGAATCCCCAACTATGAAATTTCCAGGTACTGCCTTCAAGGTGGGAGGTAGAGGGAAGAAAATCCTCAGTGTGGGCTGCAGCAATCGTGGGGGACCTTCCTGGTGGAGATGAGACCCGGAAGGAATTGTAAGGGATAAAGAGGGTTTGGATGGGAAAGAAGAGGGAGAAGCCAGGAAAAACAGCCATGAGCAAAGGGCTGGAGGTGAGATGGAATGGAAGGATGCCTCTCTCCCTCCTCCTCTGATCCTTAGAATCCTTGGCTTCTTTTCATCCTCAGCTCCAATGGCACCTTCTGTAGGAAGTTTTCCCATTTCCTCCGCACCCCACCCTTGGCCCATGTCTCAGCTAATGCCCCTCCAAGGTGCCTTTAGAGGTATCTGGTATGTATCTTGCATATACACAAATCTGTGTGTGTGACACACATATGCCTATCCCCATTTATGTGCATAGATTGTATACACACACACACATACACACACATATATATATATACATATCTCTTGTATACATACACACATATTGATTTTCCCATCAGCTTTTTGAGGGTGGGGGCTATTTTCGTATTCCTTTGTTACTCAGCACTTAGCACAATGACTGATCAAAGGAAGTGCTTAGTAAATGTTTAATTGAGACAAATAGTGAAACCCAGCCCAGAGCTTTCCTCTAAGCTCTAAGCTGGTGAGTCAGGCTCTTTCCAATGCTGGGGATGCCCCATAACAGCGGGAATGCTGGGAATATCATGCCCACAGTCCCAAGGGCATCTACCAATAACTGACTGACTAACAGAAGGTTCTGAGTTTGTTTACTCTGGAGAACTGTGGAAACCTAGGTTCCACTGCTAGAATCATCACTAATCAGCATGTGTCCTGCCCATCCCACAGGGCTATTTCAAGGATTGAATTATCTAAGTGATACAAAAAGAAATGGGAGTAGAAAAGAAGCCTTCCTTTCCTTCCCAGCTATCCTGCTTACCCATCAGAATAGAAGACTAGGGAGTGTCCAGCTCAAGGCTGGCAGGTGTCCTGACACCAGACCTGGAAGGAGCTGGGAGGTAGGTTGTGTACTCTGGAACATCTGGAATCTCACCAAAGAGGAGGCATCATAGATGGGTATGAAAGGGGCATTTGGGGCAAAAGCCCTCTAAAAGCTTGTGCTAGGTATGGGAGTGCTAAAAGGGTACTTGGAAGATTGTGTCAAAGTTAGAGGTACCCCAATGCCTTCCCATGGTCATGAGTGTGGCAGGCCCACTGCTGGTTTCTCATCAATTCTGGGGATCCCATTCCCATGGCAAATCAAGCCAACAGCCATTCATGAAGTACTTACTATGTGTAAGTGCTGGGAATACACATATAAACTGCCCTCAAGGAGCTTACACTCTAACAGGAAATTCAACGCACCAAAGGGAGCTGAAAAACAGGAGCAGGGTGGGAAGAGAAGATGCTGGGGAGAGAAGGATTATAGAGAAAGTCCAGGGTCAGGTGGACAGCCTGGAGAAGACTGAAGAGAGAGCCATTAAGATATGGCAGAAATCATGCTAGTTATATAAGCAACACCCGTATTTTCCATGGCCCTTTAAGTCACCTGCCATTTTGACCCAAAGGGTGATGAGAAGATGCACTGTAGATAGGAGTTGGCTGTAGTCCACTTCTAATGATGACTTATGCCCAAGACAGCATGAAAGAAAAGGAAGAACGTGGGTGATGGGGAATGGAGGTAGGCTTGTCCTTCAGGGAGAGTTAGGCAGGGATGATGCTGGGGAATCCAAGGGCTGCCCTAGCATCCACAAAGCATTTACAGCTCTTGACAAAGTCTTCCTTTGTGGAAGCTATAAGCCACCACTGGGCCCTTTGTGGGCTGTTAGGAGCCTTCTTGACCACTGTGTCAACGTTTTTGTTAATCTGATTTAACTTGGCTATTTCCCTTTGGCTTTTGGGTCACTCACAAGTCTCCAGGGCAGGAAGACAAGGGGTAGGCTGGGTCCTTCTTCCCATTCAAGCCATGTCTCAAGTTGAGTGTTAACCTAAAGGATTCCCAGTCCTTGTCTGACCTCCGAAAAGCTGGACTTGTGTTTGGTCCGTTGTGGCTGACGGCGGCTGACCGTGGCTTCCCCTTCACTGGTGTCCACCCCACAAGCCCCACCCTTCTCTAGATCTTGTGATCTCCAGTCACTGCCAATGAGTGACCTCCTGTGGGACTCAAGCTTGACCCATTCTTCTCTTGTTTTCCATCAACATCATTCTTCTCTCATGTCTCATTATCCAGCTCATGTAGGTCATAGCAGCAGGGGCAGGATTTGAACCCAGGCCCTCTGTCTTGAAATCTGGTGTTGTGTTTGACCTGCCATACCATGTCTTACCATGCCACCTCTTCTTGAACCCCAAGGGATGAGCCTCCTTTCTGCTGGGGCCAGAGGAAGAAGGCTGGTTGGTCTTACAGTTTCCACATTCCCCATTCAGGGACTGCCTTACACCACCTCTAAAAACAGGTCCACAGAGAGACCACTTTTGCCAGGGACCAAGTCCGTTGGAAAACTCAGCAGTTAGTAATAGTCCTATTGAAATCACAGACACTTTCCCAAGGATTTGATAATGGCACCTGTTCTAGAGTCATTTGGAAAGCAGAGTGGTTAGGTTTCTTGTCCAGAGTCACAGAGCCAGTGTGTGTCAGAAGGACACCTGAATCTAGCTTTGTTGGCTTCTTAGACAGCTGTATATCCACACTATCTCTGCTTTCATTAATCATTTTTTAAATTGGGAAAATTAAATCAATGTAGGCAAAAAATGACTTTAGGTTGATGCCTCAGAGCATGTGACTTCCCTGATCTTTTCTCTTCTGAAGTCCTTGCCTTCAGTCAACAGCAGGGATGTGACCACACCCTTCCCAGTGCCCATGGCCCTAACTAACTAAGCTCATCAGTTTCTTGACTTTGCAATGTCCCCATATGCCCATGTGAAGCACCAGAAAGAGTCAGCATCAGCTTGGAAAGTCCCACCAGTCTGAGTCCCTTCCTCATGTGCCAAATGAGGAAACTCGACTAGGTGCCCTTAGGTACTTTCTGTTTCTGACCCTAGAGTCCCATGGACCCATGCTGGATCCATGGTCTGGAAGGACAGCAGACCTCTCCATTGCTCTCATCAGATCCTCAAGCCCATGAATAAATTGTTGTCCTCAGGTCCCCAGGACCTACTTCAGTAGCCCTCTGTAGGGAGTCCCCAACCCTCACTACTTGTGTCCCCTTTTTATGATATTCTGACTGAGTGACTTTTCCCTAATGGCTTTTGGGAGTCCACATTTTCATTCCTTGTTCCCCTCTGCCCAATTCTGTCTCTGCTATTATTGTTGCTACTATTCTTCATAGATGGTGGCATAGCCAAAAATGATGGTGGTTCTGAAGAGTCTTTTCAGAAGGAATTTAAGGGAAACTCAAGTTTAAGACCACGAGAAGAGATGCTGAGCTGCCCTGCCCCTGGGTCCAGAGTGAATCCTGTGCATCCCTACATGGGCTATAGGGAATCATGTGGACCAAGGAGCCCCCAACAGGCCAAAATGGGGAGGGGAGGAGCAAATGTATGGATCTTGTCCTTGCTAGTGAATGATGCATCAGGTAATCACATGCATTCAGAACAAATTCAGTCTGGTACTGTCTTTAACTTGAAAGCACCAGCAAGAGAGTTCTTCCTATTAGCATTTAGACTGGGCTCCATCTTTCTCACAGCCAAGAGGCTTCATGAATCAGCCCTGAGCTCAAGCTATGACCACCTTCAGGATTTTTCACAAGCTGAGCTGCCCCCCACCCCCAACCTGAGTGACTCAGTCTCAGGGTGTTAGCAGCACCTTGGCTTCACCATTGGGGGCTGGGTGAGCTCATCCCCCAACCCTAATGAGGCAGCAGCCAGCCTTAAAGCAGAATATGGATGGCTAAGCTGGTTCTGGGAAAACATGGCCAGGGTGATCTAATTGACCTGGGAGCATGAACAGAAATGAGAAGAGAGATTTTTGGCCAGGACATGTAATATACTGTAATGGAGGCATTTTCAAAAGAAAAATGAGTTTCATTTGCTCCTTGTTGCAAATGGACTTTCATTACTGGAGGTTATCTATGGGCTGCCCCCCTCCCCATCACGTTGCCCACCCCTCTCCCCAGCTTAATGAGCCTCAGCCCTTTGTGGGCTCTTTTCTACCAGAACTGTAGGAGTGGGTCAGGAATCAGGGTTTTGCTCTAGGGTGTCAAGGTGTGTTTGGGGGGGGGTGCCTGCTTCCCCTTCCTCCCAGCAGACTCTTCCCTGTGAAGGTCATGAAGATTATGAGGTGCCCTTCCCCACCCCAGGTGAACACCCCAGAGAGAAAAACAACACCCCCTTCCCAGGGTCACCCTTCATTGTCTGGAATCACCTTGGACTGTGGCCTAGGGACCTGTAGTGATGGCTGGGCTTGGTCCATCACAAGTATCTACCTCCCTCCCAACCTGCCCTTCAGAATCTGCTTTATATGCTAACATTCCCAAGCCATAGCCTGGCTAGATGAGGCCATCTGTCAGCCACAGGATCACAAGCTGACTCAGTTCTGGAAGGGGCACTGGAGGCCTTTTATTCCACCTTCTCTCTTAAGAGGGAGTGAGTTCCCCATTCCTGTAGGTCTTCAAGCAAAGGCCAGATGACTGTCGCTTTTGGGAGACAGTATAAGCAGCTTCTGGTCGGTGGGATCGTCATTACTGTGGCTCACACTTCTCTGGCACATTAGGATTTTCAGAGAACTTTCCTGGGGGATGACTAGGGCAGAGGAACCCTTTCATTCCCATTCTCTACATCTTGTCCAGCTCTCCCTTGTCTCCCCAATGGTGACACAGAAATCCAAGCTAAAGGCAGTATTCTCCATGTAGACACACTTGCCATGATGCATCTTCAGAGATTCCAGAACTTGCACATCAGCCACGCTCACTAACAAGGTCATCACAGATTTCAGGCCCTAGGAAGTAGCCATCGACATTATTCACAAACCTTTCCTGCCAGTTCCATCCTGACAGACTTGATGGCCTGCCACAGGAAGGGGAAGGGTGGGGAACAAGGAATTGTCAAGTGTCCGGGCTAAGTGCTTTACAAATATCTACTTTTATCCTCACAACAGCCCTTCAAAGGTGGCATGGTTATTATCCCTGTTTCACAATGGAGGAAATGAAGAGGTTAAGTCACTTGTCTAAATTTGAACTCAGGTCCTCCTGAAGGTCATGGCTTTCCTAGTCCTGCTGAGCATTTCTGGCTCACTCTCACCCGTCAAGATAGGGGAGTCTATTGCTATATCTGCCCTTTAAAGTACAATACTCCATCCCTGGAGGGTCTCAGGCCATTGTGTAGTCTCTCACACTGATTCCCCAACTAAGACCAACACCCAATTCAACTGCAAAGTGGTCTGAGTGGAGGGACTGTCTGTAGTCCGTCCCGTCCTCTTTTCTCTGTGTTCTCTTCCCGGAGGTCAGTGATAACTGAGAGCAGACATGTGTCTTTAATTGTCTTTCTCTAAATCTTTAGCACAGATCCTTGTACAAATCAAACAAATTGAAAGCTCTCCCTGGTGGGATCACTACTTCCGCTGATTCAGATTGCAGTCCCTCATATCTTTGTGCATGGTTCTGATAGAGTCTTTCCCAAATAATTCATCCCTTAAGAGGACAATTGTCTTTATACTTTGCTAGGTGATTAATAAATTCTTATTTAAGGGAAGGTTTGAGCTGGATTGGAATGGGAAGGGAAGAGCAAAATGACTCTGAAGTAAGGACAAAATACTTCCACAAAATATTTTAAAATGTTTGGTGAAGAATGAGTGCATGAATGAATGAATGAATGAATGAGTGAGCTAGTAAAGGCCTTGGGAGAGGGCTAGATGGCTCACAGCTACAGAAATAGGCTAACATTGGGCTATCTATGCTTTTCTGTAGGATGCTGGAGATCTTGGGGAACATGGCAGAACCGCCAAGCTTCCATGTAAATGGGCTCCAATCTTTGTGGTCCCGGGCCAGAGTGAACCTCATTATCTGTGACAGGAGCTCTCCAGATGGGATTGAAATACCTTACAAGGCTATCCTGGGGGCACCACAAAAATCTCCTGCTTAACAGAAATGTCTTTTTCAGACAAATGATCCCAAAGTTTCTTTTAATGGAAAAAGAGGAGCAGAAAGAGGGGAGTCCAACCTTGGTGCTAACAACTGATCACTTAACAAACCATGAAAACAAGTCGGTTTAAAGACTATTTTCATAGGCAATTTGAGAATTCAGGTTTAGCATTTCCTTGGTTAAAAACAGACTAAAAGCTTTTTGACAAGGAAAATTGAGGCCATGAGTGACCTCTGGCCTGACCAAAAGGTCTGATTGACTCAATCACACAAGTGGACAGGAGAAGAGAGAACTCGGAGTGGATATGTAATGAGGCACCGAGACAAGGTAGGGTGGGGGCACGGGGGGGGGGGTGTTGGCCAGAGGCATAATGAGCATCTCATCTGCCTCAGAGTTGCAGAGGGACTTTTACGTAAGTGACTTTGTCTTGTCTCTATCTAGACTTCACCTAGCCAGCACAGTGTATAGAACAGCAGGACTGATGTCAAGGAGACTCATCTCTGTGAGTCCAAATCTAGCCTCAGACATGGACACTAGCTCACACTAGCTGTGTGACCCTGATCAAGTCACTGTTTGCCTCAGTTTCCTCATCTGTAAAATGAACTGGAGAAGGAAAGGACAAACCAGTATGGTATCTCTGCCAAGAAACCCCATACAAGGTCATGGAGAATGGAAGCTCAGGCAGCCCCCTGCAGCCAAGCCCAGAGGACTGAGAGCAGCGTGGCTGCTGTCCAAGTCAGCTTGACTAGGGTCACATAAGCTCTTCTGGGCTGCCTGGAGGCCAGCGCTCAAAGACTTTTTTCTCTATCATGAGTGATGTCAGTGACATCAGGAGGGGAAACTACAGAACCCAGAAGTGTTGAAGGATGATTTGTTACAACCAGAAGTTCAGAGATTGGAAACTGGAAGGGACCTCCAGACTACCTAGTCAAGCTCCTACATTTTACAAATAGGGAAACAGAGGCTCAGGATCATGGAATCATAGAAGTGGAGCTGGAGGAAGGGCCTCCTTAGCAGCTCTGGTCCAGCCCCTACTTGCCCTTGCGGCAAGGCTCTTGCTGTCTCTGACAGGAAGTGGCCCTCCTTTGCCTGCCCTGGACATATTCCATCAGCCTGGGTTTACTCAGCACCCACCTAAGCCCAGTTTTCCAGCCACTGGGGACATACCAGAAGATGCTCATAGGCCAGGATCCTGGCCACCAAGGAGACAGCAGAGCCCTGGCCCTGAGGAGTCCCTCAGACCTGGTCCAGGCTAGTGGTGGAATCCTGGGCCAGTCTTTCATTCAACCTCTCTGAGTCTGCACATCAAGAAATAATCTATCTGTACTCTCGGGACTCAAGCTTGTTCTGAGGAACAAATTAGAACAAGTCTAACAATAAAGGGCTTTTATAGACATGGGAAATTCCATGGCTCATTATAGTTTAGGTAGGGAGGAAGATAAGCTATCCGAGGGTAGCCTGACCTTGGCTTTAGCGTTGACCATCAGGACGATAGGTCCTAACCCTAACCGTAATCCAGTCCTGCAACTGGAAGGGACCTCAGCTATCAGCTAGTTCAACTGCTCCATTTTACCGAGGAAACTGAGGCTCACAGATGAAGAGGGATCAGAGTAGACTCTCCAATCACCCCCCCGGGTTAAGAACTCCGAGGAAGAGAGGCCAGCCTGCCACTGTGGGGGCGCAGGTGGGGAAAGTGGAAGGGGTCTGGCTCTCCCGTGTTCCCCCTCAGGCCTTCTACCAGCCTCCAAAAATGACTCCCCTTGGGCCAGCTTCCCGGCCCCCAATAGGATGCTGGTTCTCAAGAGAGGCGAGCTGTGGGCTGCTCGAGGCCCCCTTTTGGGGGGGCTGGGTTGCCTGTGGGGTGGGAGGTGGGAACAGTAGTGCTTCCTCCTCGGGGTTCTGGACAGCCGGGGGCGGAGGCGGGGGGACACGGAGTTAACTCAGTCAGCTCACGTCCCCGCCAACCGCCTGGGAGGCGGTGGGGGCGACGGATCGCAGGTAATGTGGATAATAGCTCCTCGGCGGGCTCTTATCTCCGGACCCCCTCCGCCATCTTCCCCACCCCCGCCACCTCCCCTGGCGGGCAGCTCGGCTCGCTGAGCTTTTTCCAAAAGCATCTAATTGGATGACAGTAATTTGTGTCCTGCCCTAATGCAGCTGCCCGCCTGAGGGGCAATTATCCCCCTCGGGGCGGGCGGGGGGTGACGTAGCCACTTCTCGGCTCCCCCGCGGGGCGCACTGCCCCATAAGTAGACAGAACTCAGGCTGGAGGGAGGACGGAGGCGAGACGGCCAGCCACCTGTCCTTACCGCGCCAGCCCGCCGCCCCTGCCCGTCTGGCGGTCCTGCCAACTTTCGCTCTCCAGCCGACCCCTGAAGCATGCAGTGAGAGTCCGCCCGGCCGGCGCCCAGTCCGCAGCCCTCCAGTCGCGAGTCCGCTCCTTTCCAAGCCAGCGCCCCGGCACTCCGAGCTCAAGGTAGGGGCAGCGTCCGGTCGGTCTGGGGCGGGGGGGGGGGGGGGGGTCGTCTGGCCGTGCCCGTGGTCTTGACCAGAGTTCCGGGTAATAGTCTTCGCGCCTGCCTTTCTCCTAAACTTGGGCCCTGGGCGGGAGTCCAGTGCAGCTTAGAGATCTCGGAGCATCTCCTCCTTCCGAGTCGGGAGCTTCCCAGGCGTCCCCCCCGCCTCCCAGATTGCTTCCAGAGGATCGAGTGTAGCTAGCATCCCGGCTCAGTGCAGGTGCCGGTCCCCGTATCTTTGGCCAAGCTGCCTTGGGGCTCAGAGGAGCAGACAGCTTCCTGGGGGGCCAGAGCACGGGTTCATAAAGAGATGTGAAGATGTGGACAGATGTCCAGGAACTTGGCGAGTTAGAAAAAAATGACAGCTTTATCTTGACTTGTCTCTAACGGACACTTAGCCATTTCCCTCAGTAATTTAGACTTGGTTCTGAGAAGCGTACACAGGCTTCGCCAGACTATGTTCAAAGCGTCCGAGACAGATAAGATTGAGAGGCCCTGAGCTAAAGCTGGGGAAGGGATGGCTTTCTCTGTTTCTCTCTGGTGAAAGGTCCTTCCTCAAACTGGTCCTGGAACAAGTGTCTGAAGCCCTTGTGTCCATGGAACGGACAGCTTGGCAGCAGCCTCTGCCTGCAGGCAGGCAAGCAGGCGGCAACTGCCCCTCCATGGTTGATGTCAGTGGTTTTCCTATTCCCTGACTTTGAGTTTGGGGCAGATTCTAAACCTTTGAAATTGGGGGCTCTGTTGCTCAACACTCAGTGAACTCGCTAAATCCACTTCTTCCTGTGTGACCTTGGGAAAGTCCCTGAACTTCTCTGTCAACAAACATTTATTAAGCACCTACTATGTGCCAGGTGCTTGGATAAGCACTGGGGATACAAAGAGAGGTCAAAGGTTGTCCCAGATCAGAAGGAGCTCACAGTCTAATGGGAAAGACAGACCAACTGGAGAAAACCAAGGGAGCAAGAGCCCCAGCACTAAGGGGCACCAAGAATGTAGAAGCGATTTTAATGGAGACTCTAGGGAAGCCAGGAGGCAAAGAGGAGAGGTGAGCCTCTAAGGTCTGGGGGCAGCTGGAGAAGCTCCCCCCTCCACCCCCCGCAGGAGGTGGTGGGTGCTGTGTGAGGCCAGAGTCACTGGGGGTGGGAGTGGGGGAGTGTTTGGAAGCTTCCATTTGCCTCACTATGTGCCAGGCGCTGTGTATGGGCTAAGCAGTGGGCACACAGGAAAGGCACTAACATTGTCCCACAGAATTCATGCTGTAATGAGTGAGTCGAAGCAGATGCCCTCCCAGGTCCCTTCCTGCCCAAGCTCTAAGGTTTGATGGCCCCCTTCCTGTTTTCTTTCTTCTCCCCTTGGTGGGGTGGGGTCGGGGGAATCCTCTACCACTACCTAGCTTTCACCTCTGACCTGTCTTCACCTTTCAGATGCAGAGGTGCACCCGAACCCTCCTCTTTGCCTCCCTCATCCTCTGTGCCACCCTGTCAGAGACCCTTGGACTTGTGTTATCTGTAAGTGCACTGGAACCCCAGTGGGGAGGGAGATGGGAGCAAACTCCCACTGTTATCTCAGGGAACAGTGGAAATACTACCTGATACATAGCTGGCAGTGCACAGAAAAAGTTCTCAGCTTTGAGCTGGGAAAAAAGTCTCTGCATATCTCCCTTCATCATCAGAAAAGAAGGCTTGTAAATCCCCAGGTGTCCTGTATGTCCCGGGCAATGGGGAGGAGCTGGAAAGGAAGACTGGGAAGAGGGGGCTAAAGGCCAAGCAGGGAGGATGTGGGCTTTGGGGCCAAGGCATCCACAACTTCTTCCGTTCAATTCCGCTGTGTTGGAAACTGCATTAGATCAGCCAGCTGGGCAAACATTGAATGAATTACAGGCAGACCTCGATCTGCACAACCATTTCTAACCCTAACCCTAATGACCCCACTAACTTTAAGCTAGAGGAAATTTCAGACATCAGCATTAACAATTACTAACAAGCAACACTTGCTGTCTGCAGGCCACTCTGTAGCCTACTGGAAGATACCTGCAAAGTTGTGTGTAAATAAAATACTGACAAATGGAATCGTGGAAAATTCAGTAAAAGAGTTTTATTTATTATGGGAACCCCAAAGATAACCATTTTGCAAAATGAATACTCTTTGTGCTAAGTGAATTCATGCAGTAATTGGTGTGCCAGGCACTGTCAGCACTCCCAACAGAATCTGCATTTTTGTACATTAGATTTAAAGTGACATGCAGCTGAATCCCTGATACATAATGCTGTATCAAAGATAAGATTAGAGTAAAGGAGCCCCTGAGGTCATAGAGCCTAACCACCTAGTTTTACAGGTGAGGAAACTGAGGCCCAGGCTTCCTTAGTCTCAATGAGTTATGCAGGTTCCAATGTTACTTAAATCACTCCAGTTGGCAGATGCCCTCAGGAGAATCTGGCTCCCTGTGGCTCATGCCACTCACTCATTTGTAAATATTTCTCTGGCATCCTGAAGGATGCTTGGCTTCATTCTACATTGTGAAAGTTACCTGGGCTATGTTCATTCATTCTTTAAACCCTGTTACTTGAAATAGAGTAAGTCTCAGCTCACATCAAGTTAGATCACACCAAAAGAGGTTCTGTAATGACGTTTTTCCTAAGCTAGGATCTCTAGCAGGTAAAAAAAAAAATCCAGTCACCTAACTGTTCTTTCTCCCTTTGGTTAAGGCTAAGGAAAAGAGAGGCTGGACCTTGAACAGTGCTGGTTATCTCCTTGGTCCACGTAAGTGAAAGAGATATTTATTTTCTCCTCTGAGATGAATAAGACAGATGTGGAGTCTTTCTTTCAAGCTTGGTTTAACTAGCTGAGTTATCTGAGGCAAGTCTCTTTCCTTCTTTAGGCCCCAGTTTCTTCATCTATGAATTGAAGGGGTTGGACTGAGCTTTTAACTTGAAAAATTCCATGTTTCTAAATCCTTCCCTTTATAAAGGGATGCGTAGTCAGTTATTCACTGTTGGAATGAATTAAAATGTGCAGTCTGGAACAGATAAAGATGAGTGAGTCTAAACAAAAAGATTCTTCCGGGGATAAATGAAGACTTTATCTACAGATAAACCTCTAAATAAATCTGGGGGAATGTGGACAAGAATTAGGTTGAATCAGATGAACAGGGAGGGGTGGTGTAGGAGAATTACTCACCTGTGAATTACCTTGAAGTTTTAATCAATACGTCCCCAGAAAGCAGTTAGCTATGCTGGAGGTGAGGGAGAGGGGAGAGCTGAGCACTATCTGTGCATTACTGAGGCACTGTCCTGGGCTTTCTCACTCCTTCCCATAAAGCCAAATCCTTGCTCCCTCTGTAACTCATCATTCTTTTGGGGGAGATTAGCTAACACCTCTCTAGTTAGGTAAGTCCAGTCTGAATAAGAGGCTTTCTTTGCAGACTGGAAATGTTCTTTCAGGGTTCCCAGGAGAGGGACAGGGCATATCATGAGTGCTCTGTTAGAGTAGGGATGTGGATGGAGACAAGGCTCTTATAGAAGTGTCCCTGTGATGACCCAGCCCAGGAAGGTGGCACTTTTGACTTCTCAGTGACTCTGCTGGGTCAAATTCCTCATTGGGAAAGGATGGATTGTTTCACCCAATCCAAACACTAGCTACCATGGAGAGAGGCATGAAGTTTCTGGGACAGGGAGGTTGCAGTCTGTGATGCTCAGATAGTTGGGTATCCTGGTGTATTTGACACAAGGAATCACAGAAGTGCAGCTTTGGAAGGTTCCTACAGTTCACCTTGCCTAACCTTAGCCTTTTACAGAGGAGGAAAGAGAATCACCCAGGCTTATGATCAGGATCTTAAAGCCAATTTGTGTCAATATGGGGGATAAGAAGCCAGGTCCGACTCAGTCCTCTAGACTTTTTGACTGTATCATGGCTACTATTCCTTTCTTTATGTGGTTTCTGAAATATCTCATTAAGCAAACAAACCCCCAGATTAGAACGCTAGAGAAGAGGAGAGTATTTCTGAAGTGTGTTTTCCATGCATCCCACTTAAAGCAGATGATAGGAGTTAGACCAGAATTTGTTTTAAAGTGGCAGGCATGGTGGGTTTCTTGTGCCATCAAAAACATTCCCAGACAACCAGTGAGCTAGCTGTTAAGTGCTCTGGCTATTAAGAGGCAACTAGTGTGCTTGCTCCTTGTAGCTTGCATGATCCCTTCCCCTCCAGGAAGCAGCCTGCAAAGGGCTTCAGTACTGTCAGCATCCCCTCATGGGCATTGCTGCGCTGTTATATTAACAGCCAGGCTCAAGCCTCAGGGAGCTAGCAGTCTACAAAGGCACAAAGAGTGTTCAGACCCTCAGAGAGAAGGAAATGCATATGCAGATCTCTTAGAGTTGAGTTCAAGTTTCAGCCTGTGGCGCCTTGGCACAGGCTGCCCTTCCCAGCCCCTTCCTGGATGCCCTTCCTTGGCCCCTTCCTGGATGCCCTTCCCCAGCCCCTTCCTGGATGCCCTTCCCCAGCCCCTTCCTGGATGCCCTTCCTTGGCCCCTTCCTGGATGCCCTTCCTCAGCACCTTTGAGTCTTGTAGCAAGGCTGAGCCCGGGGGCCACCTCTTACAGAGGGCTTTCTTGATGCCCCCAGTTGCTCATTCCTACCCATCAAACCACTTTGTAGCCATATTGTATACAATCTGTATTTGCTTCTCTGTATATGTTATTTCCCCATAGCCAGAAGCTGTTTCCTTTTTATAAAGAGAAAATGAGGGCTAGTGCCTATGCTGTAGCAAGCATTTAATACATGCTTGTGGAATAAATAAATGATTGTGTGCCAGAGGCTAGGAAAATAGAGCTAGAAAGGAGCTTTAAGGGAGAGGGGAAGGAGGTGGTTCCTCTGTCCTATAGGACTTTTTTCTCTCCTCTATAGCTCTGGTGGATTTTCTTGTGCTTTACTGCTAGAAAGGGGGGAAAAAGGATTTTTAGGAATACCAAACAGCAACAGAAGCAGCGAAATAATCCCTCCTCCCCAGCAACAACCTCATCTATATTCATCATAAAGGTGGTGGCCTCTCAACAGCTCCATGAGGGATCCATTCAGGAAATGTCATGTCAGAACCCAGATCTCATTATGATTCTATTTTGGGGCAAGTGGAGGTCCCCTGAGGGCCCCTATTAGGAGGAGCTAGCTTCTAACCATCTTGGGTCTCAATCCTACATAATCAAATCCTGCCTGTGGTCCTCATATATGAAGGGATCAGCAGCAGGGCTGCAAGCTTGCCACCATCCCCCACTGTTCAGACTGTGAGGTCATTCTTGGGCTGGGAAGGCTGATGTCAAAAAGCAGCCTCAGTGTCCGCCACATGGAGCCTGTCAGCGGCTTTCAGCTTGATGTTGCTTGTCCTTGTTTCTTTGGAATGTTGACAGAAGCTCTTGAACCCTTTCCCCTGGCCCAGGAATTCAATACAACCCCACTGGTCCTGCTGGAGGAAGACGCCCCAAACTCTCTCCCTCTTTGCTTGACTCAATAGATGCGGTTGATAACCACAGATCATTTAATGACAAGCATGGCCTTGCTGGCAAACGGGAGCTCCAAGATGAAGATGGCATGAAACCAGGTAAGAACACGGGCAGTGCCACTCCACTTTCCTATCTGCCAGACATTTTCCTTAGTTCATTTCTGTCTGTAACTCATTCTCAGTGCTCCTGGAAGGGGCAGAACCCAGAGCTGAGGGTCTGGTGCTCTGGCTTCTAGGGGGTCTCCCTCTGTTGCTCCATTTACACACACACACACACACACACACCAATGAGAACCTTTCACATCTATTGTCAAGTATTGTCAGTGTATTCTTTTTTTTTTTTTTAAAGCAATCGCGGTTAAGTAACTTGCTCAAGGTTACACGGCCAGTTATTTCTGGGTGTGGTGCTGAGTGTCTGAGCCCGGGATTCGATCCCCAGGTCATCCCAACACTGGAGCCGGTGCTCTTACTCACTGAGCCACCTGGCCGCCCCAGTGTATTCTTTTTCTCCATTTTGTAGAAGAGGAAACCTAGGAGTGGACATATAAGATATTCAGTAGCAGGATCAGGGAGTCATTTTGAGTCCAAATTTAAAAGGAATTATTTCAGGGAAGGGTTTAAAAAACACCTTCAGAAAATCTTTTGTCTTTTTGAAGGGAGCTCTCCATGTAGCACATTTAAAGCGGGGGATGGCAGTTAGTCCAGACTTGGTTTTAAGGTGGCAGACATGGTGGAAAGCATTCCCAGACAACCACTGGGCCAGCTTCCGAATGCCCCAGAGCTAGAGAGGTACCTGATGTGCTCCTTGTGGCTTCTAGGACGAAAGGAATCCCCCAGAGCAATCAGACTCTTCTCCCTCCTGAGTCCTCAGAATCCTCCCTTCCTTCCTAGCGCCCCTCCCATCTCCTCCTGGTCACGCCAGTTCATGTCCCTCCTACTGAGGCCATCACAAGAGTTTTCTCACTAGGCTCTAGCCTCACCTTTATCCAATTTACCCTGCAAATTATGGCCAAATTAATCTTTATAAGGCCCCGTCCTGATCATGTCACTCCTCTGTGTTTTCTACTGCCTAGAGAACCAAATCCAAATGTATAATCCTGATTCAAAGCCCACCACAATCTAACCCCATCTACACTCCCAGCTCCTCTCCACTGTTTCCCTCCCACAAAACTGGGCTCCCAGGCAGCCTTCACATCTACGTTGGACGGCCTCTCTCCGCGCTTCTGTCTGTTCTCTTTTCCCTAACGAAGTCCTCCTCATTGTGGGCATCTTGACGGCAAGAGGTCCCTTCCTTGTGGCCTGAGCCCTCTTGGCTCTCCTGGTGCTTATTATCATAACAAATATTAGTTATTTGTCACATAACTGATGTCCCCACCAGATCATATGCCACTTACGGGACTTGCAGAGACTATGTCATTTGCGTCTTATTCGTCTCCCCTAACGACAAACTCAGTGCTTTAGGCATTGAGTGGGAACTCCTTCTGGACTGGATGAAATGAGGACTGAAAGACAATTGTCTCATTTAACCTTCTGCTTGTCCAGAAGGACTTTTACAACCCTGGCACCTAGGAACCAAAGCGAGAGCTGTCCAGCATTCATCTCTATTACATCCCATGGGCTCCCCCTTCTGGCCAAGAACATTCTCAACGGGCAGAGACAATTCCTGACACCTGAGGTAGCCAGCACCATAAATAAACAGGCTACCTACCATTCAAAGAGCTGAACTACGCCCTTCATGGAGTGTATTAATTCTCTGCCTAAACACCCAGTTGGCTTTTTATTGTATAGCTGCTTTGGTCTACTTATTCGTCCTGCACACTAGTCATGCTTTGACACAGCCCCTTTGAGAACCATATACATATATATATATATATATATATATTGTCATTAGAAGTAATTCAACACATCCTCTTCCCTTCCTTCACTCCTAACAAACAAGCCCAGATCTCTTTCTCCATCTAACTGTGTTCTAGGACAATACTTAGGATCTTTTTATATGTTCTTAGGTTAATGAGCTATTCTCATGTCTAGGAGGAGGATTGGACTAAAACTGAATGAATATTTTTCATACTTTTAGGAAGCACCGGAACTCTTACAGGCCACAGGAAAATAGTATACTATCAGAAGATAAAATATCAAACATTAAAACCCTAGTATTAATTTTTTTTCTGTCAAAGAGAATGGATATTTCACCCAACCCATGAAAATATTGGTGAATAATATGATGGGAAAAGCAGAGGACCAGCTGGTTTCTATGAAGGGAGGGAACTCAGAGATCACCTAGTTCACTTTGTGCCTAGTCGGGAATCTGTTCTGTGACCCTCCCTGACAAGGGACCCAGTCTACCTGTAGACCTCTAGGGAGGGAGAACCTACCACCTGCCCAGGGAGTAATCCTGTTTTGGGCAGCTCTCACTGGCAGGAAGTTATTCCTTCTAGTGAGCTGAAATACACATCTCTCTTATTTCAATGCATTTTCTCTAGTTCTGCATTCTAGGGCCAAGCAGAAAGACAGGAGAGGCCAATATGTAGGGCTATGTGATGGAAATCAGAGGCATTGGTTCAAACACTGGCCATGCCAGTTCATAGCCCCTCTGACTTTGGGCAAGTCATGGAGCTTCTCTGGGACTCAGCTTCCTTATCTAGAGAGAGGGACAGAATGATTTCTGAAACCTCTTCCATCTTGAAACCTATGGTGCTCTGACATCTCTTTGCACTTCAATGTGCCATGTGGTATACACTTATGGTATACTACTTATGCTTTCTAGGACACTTTGCAAGACCCACAGCTGATGACAACACTGTGCGCACAGTACTTGAGTTTCTGACGTACTTGCATCTCAAAGGTATGTCAAAGCGTTTTCCATTCTGTTTTACATTCCTCAAGTCTCAGAATGCTGGACCACTCTGGACAGTTGTTGAGAAAACACTGAACGCTATAGCTTTCCTACACCCAGGTTTTACACAGATGTTGTAATTTGACAATTAAAAAAAATCAACAGCAGTTAGTACCATGACCCTGCTAAACTCTCTTTTAAAAATCAACCAATAAGTATTGATCAATCAATTAATATCAGAGAGTAAAGGAAAGTCTCAGATTCCATACCTGCCCTTTTCCCATGGGAAGCTCCCCCTCTTCAGGAGCTGGCCTCTTTGGGCTTGCATAGAGATGTTGCATAGGAAAAGGATGGAGAGTCTGGTTGGCATTTTTTATATCTCCTGTAGTTGAACACAGGCTTTCTCTCTGGTTCCTTTCAGCTGAGTCCTCTGCAGGCACTCAGTCTTATTAACTCCTAGAGTTACTAAGAGCGCCCCATATTATCTGATCATATATTTGCCTTAGACTTCCTGCAAGTTTGTCTAGTACAGTATCATACTGAAGGAGAAAATAGAATTATGAAGTAAAACCACATTAATTCTGATAAATTATGGGAACCCATATAACCCTGTATGTGCATACAAATACATGTTATGTACATGTACATGCATAAAACTAGAAATTACGCATCCATTAATTCAAGAAAATTAATGGATTCTGCACGAACATTTATTTCCTTTATAGACTGTGAGCACATCAAAATGCTATTTGTTGAACCATGAAAATCAAGAAATTATACTTGTGTTCATTCATTCTTTTTTAAGGCTAATTCTTAGATTCAAAAGCCATCTTAAACTCCCCCCCCCCCCATTTAAGTGTTTGTTTATAGATCAGCAGCTGCTTCAGAAAGTAGGCAGAGATACTTGGCACTGAAATATCACAAAGCCCCTGCTGTTTTATTCATTGTCAGTATCTTGGTAAAGTGCAAAGCAAAGAAATTGGGAGAAAACTGAGGTTCACCTGAAACCTGGGAATTTAGGTGGTTTTTTTTTTTGCCTTTCCTTTTGCCTGATTCAAATCATGGCAAAACCTTTGGAAAAATATTTAAGGGGGAAAGGGTTGGTAACTCCTTCCTAGGGAAGGAAAAGCAGCCACCAGAAGGTGGAAGTCCTGAATGTAGAGGACCCTTCAGTAGTCAAAGGATATATAGTTTCACCTATGCCAGAATTCCCCCTATTAATACAGATTGTAGCCCAAGAGTGATTTTCACCTCCTTTTCCTTTTTGTTCATGATGTCCAGGAGACTTTGTAGCAAGGATCTGTCTGCTGTGCCGAATAGCACAATATTAGAAAACATTTCTGTAGAAATCATATTATTCTGTTTTTAGAGCAATGTAAAAATAGATGGATTTAGTGCTGTCTGAAATGAATGACTTGCAAGGTGATTAATGTAGAAGAGTTAAGAAATGCTAAGATTTCAGACACTGTGTTATTTGCATTTAAGTCCATGCCTAGAGAAGACAGTGAGTGGTTTGCTGTGACTTTCCTGGGACAAAGTCATTCATAAAGGTAGTGAAGCACCCCAGGACTAACCCATTCTTACCTCTGTGTCCTTCGGTGTCAATGAAACAGTGCTTTCTGTGGACTCTTGCAGAAGCTGGGGCCCTTGATAATCTGCAGTCTGCAATCTCATCAGAAGAAACAAATCAGTCCTGAAAGAATGTTATTGTTTTCTTTTTGTCTGTGATTGTGTGCTTTAAGGTCAGACTTTATAGAGGGATTTGATGGAATGGAGTTCAAAGTATGGTGATTTGCAGTAATCTACAAATTAACATGTAGTAAACTCTTCCTGTCTCTTCTGCCTTTACTGATGTGATGTTAGAATCCAACATTTTGCTTTCATAAATATTTTACTTTATGTGATAAAATAAAAAAATAGCAATTGATTTTGATTGTCTCATTCCTCTATAATCGTATTTTAAAATATAAATGCCTCCTGCTTCTGTGTCAAATGTATTTCCTGCTTCTCCACATAGGCCTGGGACACTGTTCTCTCACAGAAAGACACAGTACACAGGAATGCAACTTCACTTTAATATTAACCTGATCAACATAATTAGAATAACAAATTCACTTCTGTAAATAAGAAAAGTTCAGAATGAAGCCAAAGACAAACATAAATGATCTTCAGAGTAATTTCTCTTTAGATTTTCATGGGACTATTTCATAACTGGGAAAATCAAGAGCTGACTCTATGAATATTTAACAGATTGAAATTAAGACCATGTTTGTCATTGTTAGTGTGTTGTATAAAGAAAAGAAGCTTTTAAGGCAGGGGTCTCATAAAAGGGCAGCAATGCTGATCCTGAGTCTGAGGTCCTGTAGAGAGAGTGCAGGGCACCAAACAGGCTATAAGCAGTCAGGACCACTGAGAACCTCAGAACTGGAAAGGACCTCAGAAACATCCAGACCCACACCTCCCCAAAGAAACCCCACTAGCCCATGCCTGACCAGAGGCCATTCAGCCTCTGCCCGAAGATCACCAAGGAGGTGGAATTCCCCATTTTTTCTCCTGCCTGTTGCACTCTGGGACCACTCTCCTTGGCAGGACATTTTTCTGACTTCCAGCCTCAATTGTCCTCTTTGCAATTCTCTCCTTCCCCAAACCCTCCCACCCCTTCCCATCCATGGCTCCCACTTGTACCTTCTGACATCAAAGAGAACACTTCTAACATGCTATCATTCCAAATACTCAAGACTGGTGATCTTCCTCCACTTTTCCCCTCTCTCACCTTTAGTCTTCTTTTTTTCAAGCTTACAGCACGAACTCCAGGCTCTCCACCTCCCTGGCTGCCCTCCCACTGATCCTTGTTTTTGCTGGCACCTGTGGCTACTAGAATGCACAGGAGCTCCGGCTGGGGAACCAGCGCTGCTGCTATTGCTGCTGCTAGTACTTATTACTAGATAGCACTTTAAAGTTACATGACTGCAACTGTTAGCTGCTATTACTGCTGCTGCTGCTAGTACTTATTACTAGATAGCACTTTAAGGTTACAGTACTGCTAGTGTTGCTACTGCTGCTGTTGCTGCCTCTGCTGCTACTACTACTTGTTACTAGAAAGTATTTTAAGGTTGTATTACTTCTCTCACTGTTACTACTATGATGCAACAGGAGGGCGAGGATCCAGATCATTTTGACACGAGGCAGTGCAAAAGTGCTTAACTTCTGTTCACCTGAGGAGGCTCATACTCTGCACCCGTTTTGTTTTTCATCTCCAGAAATACAAAAGCATTTCTGTAATTGATTCCCTAATTGAGCACATCAGAGATGTTGCTTTATACGCTTTTGATGAGGAAAAGGAAAGGCGGGAGAAAGGAAATGTGGGACAGGAATTGGATCAGGCTTTCGTTTCAGGCCAGGAAATCTCAATTCAAGTTGCTGGAACTCTCTTCCTTGCTGTCTCAGGGGACCTGACACAAGCAATATGGTCAGCAAAGTCTACGTCTCAAGCTCCACATAAAGGCTTTCGCTGTAGAAAAAGGTCATATTGTCCAAAACCCTAGAAAGAAAAAGTGCCTCCCCCATCTACTCAAAAATTGACCATGTACTAGGGCATAAAAACCTCACAATCTAGTGCAGAAAGGCAAAAATATTAAATGCATGCTTCTCAGATCATGATGCAATAAAAATTACACATAATAAAGGGCCAGGGAAAGATAGCTTAAAAATTACCTGGAAACTAAATAATCTAATCCTAAAGAATGAGTGACTGGGCAGACAACAAATCATAGAAACAATCAATAACTTCATCCAAGGGAATGAAGACAATAATAAGACAACACACCAAAACTTATAGGATACATCAAAAGTGGTTCTTAGGGGGAGTTTTATACCTCTAAATGCTTGTGTGAATATAATAGAGAAAGAAGAAATCAATGAACTGGGTATGCCATCAAAAAAGCTAGAAAAAGAACCAAGTAAAAATCCCCAATTGAATATCAAATTAGAAATTCTGAAAACCAAGGGAAAGATTAATAAATTTGAAATTAAGAAAACTATTGAACTAATAAATAAAACTAAGAACTGGTTTTATAAAAAAACACAATAAAATAAACCTTTGGTTAATTTCATTAAAAAAAAAGAAAAAAAACACCAAATTACTGAAAACAAAAAGGTTGAATTTACCACTCAAGAAGAAGAAATTCAAACAACATTTAGGAGCTATTTTTGTCCAATTCTATGCCAATAAATTTGACAATCTTAGTGAAATGGATGAATATTTACAAAAAATATAAATTGCCCAGATTAACAGGAGAGGAAATAAAATACCTAAGTAACTATATTTCAGAAAAATAAATTGAATGTCATCAGTGAACTCCCTAAGAAAAAACTTCCAGGGTCAGATGGATTTATGAGAGTTCTACCAAACATTTAAAGAACAATTAATTCCAATACTATATATAACTATTTGGGAAAATAGGCAAAGACAGAGTTCTACCAAATTCTTTTTATAATACAAATATGGTGCTGATACCTAAATTGGGAAGAGTCGAAACAGAGAAAGAAAATTATAGACCAATTTCCCTAATAAATATAGATGCTTCAACCTGAGGGCTACAGAGGTGAAAAGAGTTATTCACATCTGGTTAGAATGAGGAAGTTTAGAGATCAGTTTGTCTAACGGCTGCTTAAATCTGCTCAGTATTATTTTCTGGGTAAGGTCACTTGGAGATGCATTTGAGTGAATTGGGGTCACCTGACTGGAAATGGGTTTTTGTTTCGTATTTTGAATCCATAATATTGTTTCTAATATTGTGCAGATGTTGTGTTAGGATTGTAGTTTCTTTTCTATTCTGAATGTTGCTAGATTATGAACTGGACTGTTAAAAAAATATTTGAAAACTCTTAAAATTCTGAAGTACTGTCATTTAAGAAACAGAAACTTCCTGTTTGCCTAAAGTTTTTTGGCTACCCATTTACAAAACTTATAAAACTGCCAACACTTCTTGATGAGGTGAGGGATGGTAATTAGGAATTTGTTTATAGTATAATGACTGTTTATTGAGAATTATGACATCATAGCTGGAGTGGACTATACTGTTACATGTTAACCAACTTGTCTTTTTTTTAAGTACCTTTTAATTTTTTGTTTATTTTATTTTTCCTTGGTACATGTAAAAATAATTTTTAATATTAATTTTTAAAACTTTGAGTTCTAAATTCTCTCCCTTCCTCCTTTCCCAGTCCACCAGTTACCCCATTGAGTAGGCAAGCAATTTGATATAGGTTATACATGTGTAGTCATGCAAAACACTTCTATAAAGTCACGTTGTGAAACATAGACCCAAAAAAAACCCTCAAGAAAAATCGTTTAAAAAAAGTATGCTTCAGTCTGCATTCAGACACCATCAGTTCTTTGTCTGGGGATGCAGAGCAGTTTTCATCATGTTCTTCAGAGCTGTCTTGGATGGTTGTATGCATCATCCTACAATATTGCTGTTACTGCATACACAGTACACTTCACTTTGGATCCATTCATGTAAGTTTTTTTAGGTTTCTCTAAGTGCATCCTGCTCATCATTTCCAATAGAACAGCTTTCCTTCATACTCACATACCACAATTTGTCCAGCCATTCCCCAATTGATGGGCATCCCCTCAATTTTCAGTTCTTTGCCCCCCAGAAAAGAGCTGCTATAAATATTTTTGTACATGTGGGTCCTTTTCCTTTTCATTTTTAATCTCTTTTGGGATACAGACCTAGCAGTTAACCAACTTAGTCTTGACAAACTTTAGTCCTAAGGATTTATTTTTGCTTAAAGGGTTGGATAAGAGATAGACATTTGTTAGTCTAGAGTTTACAGTTATCATATATATATTCACTATCTTTGTGAACTTATAGAATGTTACTACTTTATTAGAGTCTAAAGACTGCCTTTTTACATTGTGGTGAATTTTCAAGCTGTTTTGAGGACAAATACTAGTAGAAAGGAATGTTAAGTAAAATCTCTTGATTTTTTTTTCTTTTTGGAGGGGGGAAAGGTAGGGCAATTGGGGTCAAGTGACTTGCCAAAGGTCAGTTTTTGTGTTGTGTCTGAGGCCAGATTTGAACTCAGGTCCTCCTGACTCCATGGCTGGTGCTCCATTCACTGTGCCACCTAGCCACCCCAATCTCTTCATCTTTTAGAAGGCCTGATGTTATTTGCTGGCAAATTTATTGTAACAGCACGAGAGTAGTTTATATCCATCCCTAAGCATGATTAGTGAAACTCTCTATCCAAGGTAAAATCTTATGGAACTATAACAAGTATTATTCTGAGTCTGATGCCAGATATGATTTTCAAGAAATGCCATTGAGTTGATCCATAATACCAGTAACCCTCTGGTAGAGGTAGAACTCTATTTCAAGGGAAAAGCTGGGAGAATGACTTTTTGGCATGGGCTGTGGTACATTCTCCTGACTCACTTTCCCCAGTATAGCATTTCCTCTTAAATGGAAAGTTTCCCACCTGGCTGACTCTAAGCCTGCCTATGACATTTTCTCAATAAAATTGACTGTCCATATGAATCTAGCCTGGAAATGACATCAAGTTAGGGGAACATTTTCCCCTTACTACAGCTATGTCCCTATTTTCCTTTTATGGCAATTTCTAGAATTATGGCAGGTGATCAGTACAAGAGACAAACACAATACTGAATCTTCATCTAATAGGCCAATACTGGAGCACATCTGAGCTCCTAGAATCAGATGCAGGTTGTAAGATCTGAGCTATTCAGCCTAGATTTCTAGTCCTTTCTATATCCTAAACAACTAAGTAGGTGAGTATTTGGCCTTGTCATCTGCCCGTTACCCTCTATAAGGTCCTTTAATATCTCACTCTGGCATGGGAATAATTAAGCAATGATAGGATTTGTGAGATTATAGTAGTATAATTCTATTTATTCAGCGAGGTTAATATGTTTTCCATTTCGTGTTAAAGAAGAGAATTCCACCCCAATTAGTTATCTGAGGTGACAGTGACTTGTGATCTTTGTGTTACCTTAAAGAGACATCCACGTTTGCTCAGGGTTATTATTTAATGCTGAATCCACACGTGTATATAGAGCTCACTCTGGAAAGCAAGCAAATTATTGGAGAGTAGGAAAGGGTTTGTGAGCAGCTGTCCATGTGGGGGGAATGCTTGGTTCATTCAAACACGGTTAGTAACTGCACAAGTTTTACAAGAGACAACTCCTTAGACCCAGTCTGAGACACACTCCATCACTGCCTTTGGTTACAACGGGAGTAAAGCAAGCATCTCTTGGGGAAACTCATTTGTGACCCTCCTACAGAGTGCTGGGACCTCTGCACTCCTCTAGCAGAATCCCAGCCTCCTGAGGATGCAGATACTTAAATAACTCAAATGATTTGGGCGAATGAGATTCAGATGGTCACATTTGTCATAATGGCCAATATACGTGCTTCCAATGGGATACGGGGCAGATGGCACAAGCTCCTTTTATTCCCAGTCCAGGGGTTTTGCTTTTGCTTTTGGTTGTTGGCTTTTGTCATGTTGGATGCCCTTCTGTGCTTTTGGGAACTGGAAATGCAAAAGGGATTTCAGAGTCTTGCAAGTGTGACATCCAATAGTTTGCAGAACATTCTTCAGATAACAAAGGGAAGTAAAGCAAGAGCGCCTCAGGAAGGCCCAACATCTGTCCAACTGGTTAGAAATGAGAAGAAAATAAAGCTTTCAATCGCGGACAGGACTTGTTGGGGTCCAGTGCATGGACCTGAGGAGATGCCCACTCCCAAGAGTTTTTGATTCCACACAATTAATTGAATTAACCTCATAGCCTAGTAGAAATGTTTAATATGAGAATTAAAATATTTAATAAAAACACAGTACCTAAAATTATAAAATAAGCATTTATTTTCTAAATAAAAATACCGATAAAATTTTTCTCTAGCAATAAATAATTCAAGTCATAGTTAAGTCTAAAGTGTAGATTGCAGACCTACTAGGTGTTAAAATACTGCCCAAATCAAAAGTACTTGAGCATTCAATCCTACGTAATTTATTCTAGCAACTGATACACTAACTAAGAAAGGAAACTGTCTTTTTTTTTTTTACTTTATCATATTGAGTAGTGGCCCAGATAATAATTTTGCTTATTGAAAATAATAAATGTATCCAAGAATAACAAGAATTAAAGAAAAAAACATTTTGATTAGCTGTCAGTGAATTGATACTTTTACCAAGTTTAGTAAATAATGGCAGCTAAGTGGTTAAACCAATACTAAGAAGAAGAAAAGGCCTCATGAGGTTAGAATGATAACAGCAGCCATCGTGCTAAAACCAGGAAGATGGGCAATCTTCCCAATTCATACAACCACCTCAATTTCTCTTTTGCATGAAGACAAACCACACTCACCACTGACACAAAGAAAAAAAAGTCCCCTTCTCCTCAGACCATGAGCCTGGGGATGACTTGACCAGCTCTGACCCTCTGCAACGGTCTATCAAAGAGGAAACGTACATTGGGAGAGATAGCCCTGCACCCAAAACTTCATGCCCAGATGTATTTGCATCCATCACACACGATCATGGTAGACCATTCTACTTCCCTGAATGCCCAAGCTAGTCAGAAGAACTAAAGACCTAAATGAGGACTGAAAGAACAGGACAGAGCCACCAAAGTCAGCCAGTCTCAGTTGACTGCCACATTCCCACCCTGGCTTCCAGGAATGAGTGAGACATTTGCCCAAAGAGGGATGGATGGATGGAGAAGCCTTCCAGCATTCATCTCAGTGGTTTTTAATGTCCTGCCCAGTTCTGGAGAGGAATCAGGTTAGTCTGGCTGGACTGTGCTACTTCTAAAATGGGAGGGGGGGGAGTCTTGTCTTCTTCACAGTCCCAGGTCATGGGTTTACATCATCTGTGCTTTTTGATGGCTAGTGAGAAAGATGCCTGACCACAGCATGAAATAAAGGCATGATATTTTTATAGTTTTAAATAACAACTATAAGTTTTCCCCACTGAAAATAAAGTGAAGTATAATTGTATAGTTTGCAGTCATCCTAGATATTAATTTCAGTCATTACTGTAGTGTTACATATATATTTATACTTAAGAGATTTTAATCTCCGATTTTAAGATGGTACATGGCTGGTTCTTACCCTGCATTGATTTAGCCTGGTTCTCTTTTTCTGGAGCATTCTAGCAGGAGGATGCCCTCCCTGAGGCAGAGGAAGACAGTTAGCTCTTAGGTCTTCCCAGATTTTCCAGCTTTGGGTGAGGGTGCCTGGCTGCTGCTGGTATCACAATCACCACTCCCTGCCTACAATTCAGCTGTGTCCAGGGGGTGTAGTCCCAAGCATACTCTGAGAAAAACCCTGCCCCGGGGGGCACATGCCTGCAGGAATCCCTATAATCTGACCTGGCCTAGCCTGACCTTCAAGGTTCCTCCCATTCTCCCTGGCCATGGACTTTTAAGGACTCTGAAGCCCAGATGGCAATAGACTCCTGTTTGTCAGGCTAAAGGCTTTCTTTGGAGAGTTGTGTCCTCTTCTGCTATCCTGCCACACATGGCCCTACACGGCTCTATCAAGGTGGCCCTTTCCTTCAAGCAGTGAATGCATAGGATGGACGTGGGCCCCTCTCCCCTGGTCAGGGTCCATGGGAAGCCCAGAAGGGCCCAGGTGTGGAGAGCCTGCTCATTTGGGCTCATCCACCTCCCCTCCCCTCATCCCATCACCTCCCCTCCCCTCACCCCATCACCTCCCCTCCCCTGTCTTCTGGCCTTCTCTGTGTCCTCTCTCCCTTTCAGGAGTCTCTTCCCAGGGACTGAGCTTTGCTCTTTTCCCTGATGGAGGGTTAGGACGTGCTGTGGAACACAGAGTCAGCCCTTCTGTGTCCACAAGAATAACATATTGTGAATGTCACCCACTTAACCAGGCTCTGCCCAGCAATCTGTCACTTTACTGGGCAAATATACCGTTCTAGTGGCCATTACTGTCGCTAAGCACCGCTAACTGACCGAGGGGAGTAGTTCCAATGTATGTTTCACTGTGGGGATGTTTGAGACCTTTCCAGCACTTGTAGATGTCTGGAGACCCAATGCTAATTGAGCCTGTCTGCATGTCCATGTGGGGCCACCTCTTTTATCTAGGTTTTATAAGCACTAATAATAATAACAATGGAGAGGTTCACTGAAAAGGGGTCCTTTCCACAATTCGAGAGAAACCCACCAAGGGCCAGATTTCAAGTCCTAGAACAACTCTCAGAAGATGAAAAGCCTGTAGCTGCTACTACACACTGTTGATTTAAACCCTTAGAATGGACCAGCTAATTAGGTGACTGCAGGGGACCATTCCCAGGGATTCAACAATTCCGACAATCCTTCAGCAACTGTAGCAGGAGCATAACTGCCCAGGTGGGGAATGCACTTCCAAAGAATTTCCAAAAGAAGACCATTACCTAAGGTTGTCAAGGCAGGGCAGCGTCTGTCTGTCAGGGAATTCTCTGGGAGAACCCTAGTCAACCTGGATTTTTTTCGTTCAAGACCAACCCACTATTTGCCAGGTTCTAGTGGGTGATTTCCCAATCCAAAGAGCTATCGTGTATTTCAGGACCCCCCCCCCCCCAAATAACAGCGTTATGGAGACTCGTTCAAGAGACATTCGGCGCTGCTCTGTCCTCCAGAGACTCAGTGAATAGATTTCCTACATTCCTGGGTGCAAGAGGGCATTGCTGCCCTTTGTACTCCAGGGGGCGACCTTGCCAGCATATTTCCTACAAATACCAAGACAGATTCCGTTCTGAACATTTTCATGGGCGAGACCTCTGCATGTGTTTCATAGGACGCCGCAGCCTACTCGACTTTCAGCCCTTTGGATTTGAATTCTGTGTGAAGAATCTGGGATAAACACCTCCCGAACTCCTCGAGGACCATCTGCTCTGCCAAGCACTCGGAATAGTGCTCTTTCTCAGCCTCTTCCCCCTGGGCGAGCAGGCAGGCACAGGTGGCTTCCACCACTTCCCAGGAGATGCAAGTGTAAGGCTGCCTGTCAGAAACAAAGAGGTTAGAGAGCGACATTTCAAAAATCCCATTTATACTCAATACGAAGTTTGGATTCAGAGTCCTCCCAACTCATGGGGCAAGTGAGCCAAGGCCTGCTACGTGGCTTCTGAGTATTGACCAGCGAGACCCCACAGAGAATCTCCTACAGAAGATAAATCTTTGTGGCAGGTTCTAAGCATGCTTGGCATGATCATCAAGACAAACACTTTGCCCCTAGAGAGCCAGAGACATCAAAGTTCCCTGGGGCTAAATGCATCTCTACTGTTTAATCAGAAAAGTTGATACAACCAGATTAGTCACCTTTGACTTGAGGTCTCAAGTGATGTCTATGCCAGAGCTAAAAACCTCAAAAAATAAAACAAAAACAAACCAGCCAAAAACCCCATTGGCAATTTTGCCGCTGTTATTCTGCTGCAAGAGCTGCCCACCCCCCACCCTCTGACACCCTACCAGACGGTCTCCATGAGATTCAAGTAGGCCAGCACTAAGCTCAGCTGGCCCCCAAACAACAGAACCAACCTCGGCCAGTTGGCTTGAGATGGGCATCTTCCTCATTTGTTTGAAGCCCAGGATCACTGGAGCCGAGAGGTCCCCATGTCACGCATGCCTCATGTTGGGCTCCAAGGACATGCTGAATCACAGAAGGGAGGAGCTGATGGGGCTCACAGAGTCCAGACAAAGCACTCTACTTTTTGGTTGGGGTGGGTGTCAGGGAGAGGGAGGAGGGCTCTACCAAGCTAGTCTCCTCAGGACTATTCTTCCTGCCACATACAGACTTGTAGGGCAGGCAAATTGACACAATACTGTGGAGTCTAGGTGCCCCAGTGGATAAAAAGCTGAGCCTGGAGTCAGAGAGACCTTGGTTCAAATCCAGCCTCAGATACTTACTACATGTGTCAACCTGGGCAAGTCACTGAGCCACTGCCTCAGTTTCCCCATCTGTAAAATGTGATAGCGTCTATCTGGCAGGGTTGCTGTGAGGCCATCAGCACGGGCCTGGCACACACACAGTGAGTGCTATATACATGCTAGCTATTATCATAATGATTTCTATTCTTAGGCCCAGCCATGGATTTTGCCCAGAGCTGCGGGATGGTTATAAAACAGCTTCTGTAGCCAGCAAAAGATGAAGCACAAATCTGCATGAATGTTTTGTGAGAGACTTAAGTAGTAGGTGATGGTGATGGAGCCAAATGTCATGTTAATGTGGAAAAACAGAAAAGTGGAATAGACTCAGATCTGCCCCCATGGCCCAAGGGGGAGGGGCAGCTGCCCTCAACAAAGCATTATGGGAATGCGATCTCCAGAGACGGTGAAGGCACATTCTTATGTCCGGATTGGGGTAAAACTGGGCAGAGAGAGCCTCTGCCAGTCTAAGTCAACAGAGTATCAGCTCCCTGAGGGCAGGAGCGGCTTTATCTTTGTGTCTGTATCAAGCAGAGCACACAGTGGATGCTCAGGGAATGCATGCTGCATTGAGCAGCATCTGCTGAGTGATTCCAACGACCAAATCTCGGCTGTGTTCTGGGCACCACACTTTTAAGACAGTGCCGAGCAGGAGAGCATTCATGGGAGGGCAGCCCAAGAGGTGAGAGCAGGGATCAGCTGGGGGGTCTGGGGACGTTTCTCCAGAAGAGAAGGCTCAGGGGTGGCACAAGAGAGACTGGGAACAGGGACTAGATATGATCTGCCTGCACCCAGACGACACAGGTAGGATGAGAAAGACACATTTGAGCCTGGAATAAGGAAAGTTTCCTTTCCGTGAGCATTATGCCCAATTGGGGTGCTGCTGTCTGGGGAGGTTGGGTCCTCCTCCAGGCCTTACCTGCAGCTTTCAGGAAAGGATGGTCAAACACAGGCTGGGAGGGTGTGGGCAGAGCAGGCCCTTGTTCGGGTTTGGGTGGACACAGTGACCTCTCATGTTCCTGCCCATACACCCAATAGGCAGCTCTCAAATTCCTCTGAGACATTTCAGTCAAACCCTTCCCAGTTCCCCCAACTGATCCCCTTATTACATGGCCTTCAGACCCTTCCCTTGTCCTGGCTGCCTCCTTTGGACTCTTCTCCAGCTGACCAACGTCCTCCTTTGTAGCGCCAGAACTAAAGCACTCCAGAAATGCTCTGAGCAGGGCAGAGGACACTGGGCCTCTGACCAACTTGGTCTTGAGCAAGTGTGCATCCCAAGACCAAATTCGACTTTTGGGGGGCTGCCATGTTCTACTGTTGACACACATTAGCTCACAATCTACTAGAACCTCAGTCAAAACAGATTGGGTAGAGCACCAGCCCTGGAGTCAGGAGGACCTGAGTTCAAGTCCACCCTCAGACACTTACTGGCTGTGTGACCCAATGCAAGAACTTAACCCCCCTTGCCTGAGTCCTGCTTTTGGCCACCATCAGTAACGTGTGTGCCAACACACGAGAAACACATCTTGCCAGGTCCAAATTTCTTCCTGCCTTCCAAGTTTTCTCCTATAATGTAAAGCTGCCTACCTGTCCTTCCTGAACTTCGGCAACACTGCAAACTTGGATGGCGAAAAAAGATGGCTGTCCTCAGCACCTCCAATCTCCACGTAGTTGGGCATGTTCAGGAGGGTTTTTCTTTCCGGGCTTTCTTCATAATTTTTGCAACCAATACATTTGCAAATAGAAGAACACATAATTTTGGCCTGGCAACATAAATGCTTTGATTAAAAAAAAATCAATTGAGAAAACACTTAGTAAGTCCTTACAATGTATAGAAAGAGCTCCATTGGGGGGGGGGAAGTCAACAAACCTTTTAAAAAACTGATCAACTCCATGTGGAATCTTAACTGGTGGGGGAAGCGAGTGAGAAGTGATTAATGGAGTGAAAGCTCTTCTGCTGGTTTCCACATAAAACAGGCAGAAAGGGGATGGAGGGAGCATCGGAGGGGAATCCCATTCTCTTCTGTGAGAGGATGCTCCTGAATGAATGGGGTCAAGAGGCAGCGCATGACAGTCAAGTGGCCACAGATGAGGGGGCGGGCACGTGCATTTGCACACACTGGCGTTTTTTATGAATGTGTCTGTATTGGCAAATAAGCCAAGCCCTGAGCAAAGTGAGAGGAAGAGTTGTTTGGCCAGCACGTTGAGGAAGTGCAGTGGATCGCAAAGGGGACACTTGGGAGAACCAGCAAAGGTTCCTAGCTGAGCCCTTCCCCAAAGCGACAAGCCCTCCTTTGTTCTCTGCCTGTGAATCAAGAAGATGTGGCGAATGTCCTTTTTCATGAGACCCAAGAGTTGGGCTGCAATCCCAGAGCCCAACTCCACCTTATACATGCATTTGTTTATAAATCAAGCTATAAATGAAATTTCTTTTACCTTTATAAGAGAAAGGCAGAACTTAATTAGGCATTGATAATGACGATGATGACTGCTGATGTTCTCTTCATGATCATTTTAAAAATTGTGATCAGAATGCAGCACAGTGAGAAACACACACTTAGTGACATGTACTGGGGACCCCGAGAAGAAGAGCCAACATTGGCAGGGGAGGCTCTGGCCTTTAGCCTTCTCTGTTGCCACCGTCTCAAAGGCTGCTGAGCCCTTAGACTTTCTTCTCTAATCCACGTCTCCAACAGACAATCTCTGGGGGTCCAGACTTGTTAGGAAGACTGGAATAGCCTATGCACAAATGTTCACAGGTCTCCCCTCCCCATAAAAGATGCCAAATAAAGAAAGACAAACTCCCTTCTTTAGGTGGTTTCCTCATTTGACAGAGGTTTCTTCCTCCATATTTCCACCTCCGACATGGCAGGAGGTAGAAGAGAGTGAGGAGGAAGAAAGAAATGAGAGAAAATTGGCAGTTCTCCACTCTACTCTCCTGCCAGTAAAGCCCCCAACTCACAGCTTGGCCCTCATTTGTTCATGAAGAAGCCACCTGGCATCTTGGCATCTTGGAGGTGACTTGTGCTGCTCACCTATAATCTCCCAAGGGGGTGACAATATGTTAAGTAAGACCCATCTGCAACCAAAGCACCATGCCAGGGGGCATGGAGGAGGTCCTGAGCGGACTTTGGGCACCACCCAGGGCACCGAGGTTTGAATGAGAGCAGACCATGGAAACCTTTATTTACATACTAATGTTAATTACCATCAACATAATAATCTCTATTAACATACTTTTACTGCAGAAGTCTTTTATTGTGGAGTAGCCCTAGAGAAAGTCTGGGGAATCCACAGAAGGTGCTCTTCAGTTTCTGAAGGAACCTCCTGGTCCTGGGGGAGTCTGAGGGACTCTTCAAAGTAACTCAGAAATCCATATTGGAATCCATATCCTACTCATCCACATCCCTGGAGTCTCCAACAGAGAGGGCTCTGTCTGAGTCTGGCGGTGTACCCGAGCCAGGAGCTAGGGTCCCTTAGGACTGAACACCAGACCCAGAAGTGGTGCTGCAGTGAGGGGAGGGGACCCCACCTGCACATTCTTAGTATGTAAGAATGTAATGCTGCTGGAGGCACCCAGTGGTCCCTCTGGATCCTCAGTCTCTGCACTGCTGTCTATGGGCATTCTTCAGAAGTCAACAGGTGGGCGGTCAAGTAAGTAAGAGGCTATTTAAGGCAGCCAGGCAGTGTGGCGGACAGAAGGGGGTGGGGCTTGGAATCAGGAAGACCTAAGTTCAAATCTTACCTCAGACACTTACTAGTTGGGTGATTGTGGGCCAATCATTTGCTTTCTCTTAGCCTCCATTCCCTGCACTGACAGCACCTCCCTCACCTGGTTGACAAGTTAACATGGAAAATCTGTGCCCCTTGGCTGTCGTTAGACTGCAAGCCTTCGGGGTGCAGTTACCTTCCTTTTGCCTTTGTTTGTGTCCTCAGCACTTAGGGGATACCTTACTTAACAGTAAATTAAACTTACTTAGTAGTAGATGTAGTGGTAAATGTTTGTTGATTGGCTCCCAAAAATTCAAATTATTTTTGAGAAACAAATATAATCTAGTAGCCTTTTATACACTGTAGTCAGAAATTAGTGAAAGCTTTCTGTTTTAAAAACAGGGCAAACATTTTTATGAACTTAGTTACTCAAGTCAGAAAAAAGTGAAGGTTTTTGGAAAAGGCAGGATATGCTAATAACTCACCTCATAACACTCACAGTAATTCTTAAGACAGCCTGATCTCTTGCAATTACAGCCTTTGTTATGGCGAGGCTTAATATCCCCCAATTTTCCTTTCCCAATCTTGGGTTGGAAGGCTTCTGGATTTCTGTCAAGACAGGCCTGAAAGAGAAGGAAAAAGCAGATGAGAAATTCCCCCAAAGTTTTGGTGTATATTATTAAATAATACATTTCAGGAATATATATATATATACACACATATATATTTATATATACATATACATACATAATGCATCCTTACCCATATATACACACACGTCCTTACCCATGTTTCCATATCTGCAACACATCCCTGGCAAATAGTCAGCAAATAACCCTGGCAATAGCACATTGCTTTATCTTTTTATTCAGTTTTAAATCTCAGCCTGTTTTGCAACAGCTCCCTTTGCAGCTACATTTGTAAAAAGTCATTTTTATACTGTTACATTTAGAGAGAGCTTTTTTCCTTTAAGAAAGTGAGCCGAGGGTTGAAGTGGACATCTGTATCTGCTTCCTGGCTCTCTCTGGAATCCAGCCACAGTGCAATTCGGCAGCATTTTCAGCCACATTAAGGACTGGTTGGTTTCTCCACAATCCTAATAGGCAGTTCAGTTGGTTGAAATGACTGCAACAATCATAAACCATGTCAACATATGCCATTTTCTTTTTCACATAATGAGAACTTTATTTTCCGAAGCCAGGTGGAAACATGATAGGCTCCTAATTTGCTCTACCTTTGTGTGATTGTGTGGGCAAGTCCCTTCCCTCAGAGCTCCTCACGACTGCCCTCCCTAAGGCACAGGGCTATGGGGAGTTAAGTGCTTTGCCAATAGCGATGCTGCCATTGGGTTTCCAGGACTGTGAGCCTTCCCTAAGGGTGTGGAAGACCAAGGACCCAGGGTTAGGAGGGGGCTGCGAGGCCCAGGCTCCTGATTTTGCAAATGAACACCACTTATGTAAAACCCTCTGGGGAATAATGATGATGATGATGATGATGATAATAGCATCTTTGTTCAATCATTTTTTTTTTTTGTCTGACTCTCTGTGACCCCATTTGGGGTTTTCTTGGTAGAGATACTGGAGTGGTTTGCCATGTACTTCTCCAGTTCATTTTACAGATGAGGAAACTGAGGCAAACACGGTGAAGTGACTTGCCCAGGGTCACACAGCTACGAAGTGTCTAAGGCCACATTTGAACTCAGGAAGATGAGTCTTCCTGATTCCAGACCTTGAATTCTATCCACTGCGCCACGCAACAACTCTGATTGCATCTGCCTATGGCTTTTAAGGTGTGCAAAGTTCTATATTATCTAATTTAATCCTCACAACAACCCTGGGAAGTAGGTGCTCATTTAACAGATGAGGAAATTGAGGCTCAGAATTAAGTGACTCACTCAGGACCATAAAGCTCCTTTATGTTCAATGCATGATTTGCAATCAGGTCTCCCTGACTCCCAAATCTCTCTCTATCCACTAGGGCACGTAAATAAGTGCCTAGTGACTCTAAGCCTAACCTCACGTCTCCCTGCCTTCTCCTTTGATACTGTTTTTGAATCTGCAGAAGCGGACGCCTGCATCCAAATTTCCAGCCCACACCTCACATAAGCGCCCACTTGCTCCTCTGTCCGAAAGCGTAGGGGCACAGTCCACGCTGTGGGACAGCCCCGCCTGCCTCGCTTCCTTCCCGTCCCGGTTCAGGAGGCCTCTGGGGGTCTGGACCCTCACTTGGGGGGTGAGGAGTGCAGTCCCCGGCCACCTCTCGGCACGCCTCACCCGCGCCTTGGAGCCCTCCCGGCTCACACCGGGGAGCGCATTTCCCAAGGCTCCAGATGCCGGGGGCTCTTTACCTTAATGGCTTTAAACCGCTCGATTTCGTGGCGTAAATTGTTGTAACAATTATTGCAGTTGCAGTTGTTGCAAAAGTCCCCGTTGGCAAAACAATCACAGTACCTGAAAAGAAAACGGAGGTGAAGATTGCTGCGGCTGAAACCAGCAAAGCGCCCCTCCGGGAGCTGGGAGCGGATCAAGCGCGTGTTCGTGTCTGATCCAGAAATACCCAGACCGCACGGGAGGGCGGGCGACGCGAGCCCAGGCCTTCTGGGAGCAACCCTCGCTGCCTTTACCCCTGAGCTAAGGCGTGACCGAGCATCCACCAGTACGGAACAGCCGGGAGTGCAACGACCCCAAGCCAGGGACATCCCAGAGGGCCTCTTTGGGCGGCTGGAGGTGGGGTGTCAGCAGGGTAGGGAAGGCCCAGCAATGCACCTCTACCAGTGCAGACGGGCCTGGGCTCTGGGAGCTGCCCGGGCCGGAGAACCACCTTGGCTAGCCCCTGGCGGCCAGAGCGGCTCAGGGGTGGGACAGGAGCCGGGTGAGGGTCCAGGCTGATGCCGAGACCGGATCGCTTATCTACAGCCGCCCATTGACTCAATAAATCCCTCTCACCTATTTTCCTGTCGAGACAACACCTGCTTTCTGTCCAATGTCCTTTCCAAATACCCCAGGCTACTACCCCGCCCTCTGGGGGAGACCATTCAGGGGCTACAAGTATGGGCCTACTGCAGGGGAAAGGGTCACCTAGCAGGTAACCTGCCAGCCCCCTTCCCATCATGCTTTCCACTTGGCCATCTTCTGAGCTGAAAGCTAATGCGTCTGCTGAGTCCATGAAGAGGGAGATTGATTATGTCTCTAAACTTTCCTCTATGTTAATTACTGAGGAGAGAGCTATGAAAGAAATAAGTATGACAGCATTTCTAGACATATACTAGCAGAATACCAACCCAAGAATGGCCATTGTGCCCCTGTGCATCAGAGAGAATGAAATTCCCCTGAGATGGAGGGAGGCCTGAGGACATTGTGAATGCCCCTCTCAGACAGATGAGAGCCGCTATATAGTTGGCTTTTTAGCCTGCTCTCCCAAAGGCACTAGGCCTGCTGCTGGGCTTGGATGCCCAGAGACCCTGCATGCTGTGGCCCCATAAGCACAGCACTTCAGAATGGGCAGGAAGAGACCTTTCCTTACCAAGAGTGGTTTGGTGCAGCCACGCTGCAGGGATACCCCCATCCCTCTTTTCTCCTCTTGTTCTTCTCTCTCTCTCTCTCTCTCTCTCTCTCTCTCTCTCTCT
>NW_027187322.1:5001026-5082660 GCF_028583685.1 Petaurus breviceps papuanus
TCTCCTCTCCTCTCCTCTCCTATTCTCTCTTCTCTCTCTCTCTCTCTCTCTCTCTCTCTCTCTCTCTCTCTCTCTCTCTCTCTCTCTTCTCTCTCACACACACACACACACACACACTTCTGACCCAAGGAAGGCTTTAGGGCACCACAGAATCCCCAACAGTACAGGACAAGGGCAGAGAGGGCCCAAGAGATCCATAACTTTCATGACCTTCAGGTCATGATTTAATGAGAGGAACTTGGCTTCCTGTCCCCAGCCCAGCCACAATTCCTTCTGTGACATCAGTTTTTCAAACTGTAAAATTAAAACCATGTTGCATTATCTCCAAGGGTTATAAGGATCCAATGCGATGCTGGCTGGATAGTGTTCTATACAAGGGACCATACGTGGTCCTCTGCTTCCCAGCCGCTCAGAGATCTTGACTCCTGCTCTCTCACTCACCTCTTCTATCCAATCAGTTACCAAGTTACTGGTTCATGGAATGTTCAATACCCTGCCCCTGTCCCTGGTTCAGGCCAGTCACTGTAAGAGCCTGGGCTCCCTCCCTGCCTCTTCAATCCAGTCTCCACAGAGCTAGCTGCCAACATATGCTCCTAAAGCACCAGCCTGATCATGTCACATCGCTGCTCAAGAAGTCTCCAGGGCTCCCCACAGCCTTTGACTGAATCACGAGCCCCCCTACCCCACAGTTCCACTCCAGCTTCTCTTTTCAGGCTCCCCCTCAGATAGCCGAGCTCACCGGCTCCTCTTCACATACCCCCTGCCATCTTCCCTGCCCACGCCTTTGCAAAGCTCTTGCCCAGGCCTGGCATATTTTCCCTTCCTCATCTCCATCCCCTTTTCAAGGCTCCAGAGCCACCTCCTCCCAAAAGTCTTCCTGCTCCCTGCCTCCTCCTCATGTACGTATTCTGCATGTGCCTTTAGTTCTCAGCCTGTGAACATTATCTATCCCCTCAAAACTGTACAGTCCAGAAGGCAGGGGCTGTTAGTGCCTGGTATACAGTAGGTGCTTAATTAGCTCTTGGAGCATGTATGATTAAATACTTATTGCACATTGACTTAAGAATCACACAATGTCATCATGGGAAGGAGACTCCTCTAGCCCATTCCCTGGACAATGCCCCTGATGAGTGGTGGCCTCCCTCTGTGTCCTCCTTCGAGGCTGCCCTTGTCCCTCCTTTCAGGCCCATGTAGCCTGGGCCACTGTGGGGCAGCTTTAGCTGTGAGGAGCCCTAGCCTTACTTCCAGCCAGAACGGAAGGGCCTTTGGAGACTAAACGTTCCTCAGGAAGCAATCCTCACTTCACCATCTCTGTATCTGTCCCACATCTGCCCCATCACATCCACAAGGACAGTAGGATAGTATGAGAGATGAGGCCAGGCATAGCTCACAGCAACCTAAATCAGACTCGATAATATCCTAATAACACGTCGTGTATGATGCTATGACACGTGATAGAACATAGAATCCTGCTTGGCTCTGAATTCTGTTAGCACTTCCTGCCTGTACCAGTTAGTCAGTCAACAAACATGTTAGATAAAACACTTACTCTGTACCGGTCTTTCTTGATCTCGACCCTGCCATCCAGTGTTAGCTTTCCCTCTCAACTCTGTCACCTGCAAATTTGTAAGGCCACTTATATCTTCCTGCAAGTGATCGATAAAACAGATCGACAATGGCCATAGTCATGGCCACACCCTCTTCTCTGCTCCAGGTTAATTAGTTTCCATCTGTCCTTAAAATGTGTCAGATTTGAAGGACTTCACTCATGGGTTCCTTGACCCAGATCTGGGGGGCCCTTGGGGGTCCTTGGAGGCCATCTTGTCCAGATCCCCTCAGTCTATAGATGAGACAGAAGGTGACTTTCCCACCCCAAGCCAGTTCAGCACCACCTGTACTACCTCCCTCCAACCCAAGGGAGAGCCAAATGGGGAGGCAAGGGAGAGAAGGAATAAATAATGTACAATGGGTGAAAAATTATTTTCCATTTTCTCCTCTTTTGCTACTTTTTACTATTAAATCTTATGGCTGATTTTTCCACCTAAGAAAATCTGTCTAGAACAAACTCATCTTGGAAAAAAAAAAGAAGGAAATTAATTTAGTCAGTTTGTCCTCTTAAAAATGAAATAAAACAGTGGATAATCAATGAATATGATTGTCATAGAACCTTTCCTTCTTCTCTGTAAGCACTCAACACTCCAATTCTATTAGGACAGTTATGTAAAATCCTTAAAGAAAAAAAGTACCTGCCATAAACATTTGTCCACCTGGAACACAAAGTATGACTCTTTAGACCTAAGGACAGTCTGATTTGTAAAATCTCCAGAGACTCCCTAGTTTGTGCTCAGGCCAGCCTCCTCCCTGCCTCTAATTTCTCCTCTTCCCTCTCCTGCTGCCTGTTTGGCTATTTCATAAAGGGCTGAAGCTCAAGCACACTTATTTGGTTGATGTGACCAGTTACAGTACAAGGTTTATTATGAAATATGTGGAGTTGTTAGTTACAGTGAAGATTTTTAAATTTTGTAGTCATTTTTTTCATATTTCACTCTATTTGCTATCTAAAATAACAATGACATTTAGTCTGGCAATAAATATTTAGGAAGGGAAATAGTTCTTCTATCTGTTTATGTCCATTCAGGATAGTCCTAATTCCTTTAGGCCAGGGGTCTATGACCTTGTTGCTGTTTTTGATACTTGTTTCAATATAATTGGTTTCCTTTTTAAATCTACATGTTTGATTTGGTGCACTTTAAAACATTATTGAGAAAAGGGGTCCATGGGCTTCACCAGAATGCCACCAATGGGGCCCAGGACTCCCTCCCCCAAGGGTTCAGACCCTGCTTTAGACAAGACCCCAAAAGATGCCAGTCCTCACACTATAGTACAATTCTGGAGAAAATCCCTGATGGGAAGCAGGAGGCTGACAAGACCCAGACAAGTTCATCCTTTGATGTCCAGAGGCAGGGCCAAAACGTTAAAGAAAGAGACTGTTGGCGGACTTCCCAGTATCTAACAGGGAAAACTGGAGGAAGACCTTGCTCCTGATTTGAGGCAAAAGGAGGAATAAGATGAAACTGTAACATATGGCTATTCTAACTATGCTACAGCAGCCTGCTAGCTAAAGCCCCCATCTCCTGGCATAAGGGGCAGGGGTGGTTTATCTAAAAAGCTTATATTCAGCCCAGATTTGCTGGGAAGTGACTTCATTGCAGAACCAATTTTTTTTTTCCATGTTACAGTTCAAACGTATACCTAAATAGTCAATGCCCATGAATACAAAGGTCACCCAAACATCCTGAATCTCAGGATAGTCCTGAGAGAACACTGCCCCTCTCTCCTTAAGATGCTCGTTTTTCAAAGTGCTGAGAGACACGTTTTGCAAAGTTTGTTTGGGGCTCTCACCTCAGTTGACTGTAAGATCCTTGAAGGCAGGAACTACTTTGTTTTGTCTCTCCACAAAGCAGAATTCCTTGCACATCATGAGTGCTTAATACATGTCTGCTGAATTGCAATGAAATTGCAATTGCCCAAATGAAAATGATAGCTTCCTATTCAGAAAGTGAACTTTACATTAGATGCTACTATAACCTTCAATCTGGAAGCATCACTATTTAAAAACTTAGGAAAACACAAATTGAAGACACCACAAAACTTGTATTTTGATGCTGGCCCAATGGAGTGTTGAGAATAAATGATTCTTTCTTCAATTTCCTCCTTGGGTTTTAACTGTTCTTTTATTAAACTTGTGTACAATTTATTTGAAACACACAAATCAATTTTTTATAACTTAAAAATATCCACATTTAGTACAAGACAGTCAATGGTAACCATTCTTGCCTCCACCTATGTTCAATAGAGATTCCTTATAGAGCAGAGTAAATATGTTCTAAGTGGAGACACGTTGTTGCCCCATGCGACAGCTCTGCTTGTAGGGGACAGAAGAAGGAGGAAACGGAAAAGAAGGGAGCTTCCTAGGAGTGGTTACCTCAGCCCCTCCCCCCTGGGGAATTCCTTCCTACTGTCTTCCCTGTGATTAAGTTTCTGCCTGACCCCAGCCCCAAAACCCCACAGGGGGCATCCCACTGCCTTTGGATTTCTCTCCTGGATTCCCTAAATAGACCAACTTTGTCCTCCTCTCCTTTCCTCTTCCCCCAGGAGAAGCCCAGTGGGTCACTCACTGACTTTCCCTGACCTGTCTCACTCTTACGAGGCCTCCAAACTTTTCATTCCTTCCATGAATGGACATGCCTTGCATCCACAGAACTTGTGGCATCAATGGCTCAAAATAGCCACATATCTTCAGTCCTAGATTCCAGCATTTCTTATTGCTAATTCCATTTTCAACTAGCAAAAGCTTCGTTAGCAGTGCCTTGTGGGCTTTGGAATTTAGGAAAACAAAGATGGCTAATTCCCCTTTAGCCCAATCCAACACCCCTTGTTCCCTTGCTCTCTTCCCCCCAATGCCCCACTGTTGCACCAAGTAGCTCCCTTTGACTTCTCAAGGAGCTCTGCAAGGGAAAAATTACACAGAGATGTGGTTAGGGTTGCTAGCCATTGGGACCTTTCAGTCCCAAGCTAAAGGCAGGAGGCTGCCCAGGGAAAGAGCTGAGGGCAGGATAGGACAGGGCAGGGCTAGGCAGGCAACAGAAACAAGTCCCGCATGGGGTGGAGCTGTTTTCAGCAGTATTCCAGGCGCACTCCCTATTTCCGCTACACACACACTCTCTCTCTCTCCTTCTGGCCAATATCTGTGTGCCTAACTAGGCATGTTGTCCTACCTCTCTGCTTCCCAGATTCCACAGCTGGCAGCTCTAGGTGGGCAAGGCAAAAATGCCTACTAGTTTTCTAAGAAAGTCCATGCCTAGAGCAAACCATGCCATAAGAGTTTCCATAAACAGATGATGTGAGTGGAGATGTTTTTATAGCTAATGTTCAGCAACGTGCTAGCATCCAGTCCAACATATCTGACGGGTTGATGAACGCTCAATGCGAATGCAAACAAAAGGCTGGGGAAGGTTCCTCCCCTGAGATGCAGGTGATTCAATCCATGCATCGAGTGACAAAGTCAAAGGTGTGCTCACACCTGAATGTGTCTCCCGTTCCCACTGAACATTCAAGGTCCCCTGGTGCACATCAGCCCCATTGCCAAACATCACCACATGTCCACTCCTTGCCAGCCTGGCATTGTCTGGGCTTTTCTCCATTTACTGATTTCTAAACAACCTTATTTCATATTTAATAATGAAGGATTTTTGATTACTTACAATTTCAGACACTGGGACTTGGTACAGTTACATGGCTTTTTAGACTTTGAGTCCCATGAACTAAGAGTTACTCTACAAGGATTAAAAAAGAAAATGTATTCAGATAGTTAGCCTTTTAAAAAGAGAGAAGTCATTAAGCTTCTGGTGTTTTGTCTTGGTGGTGACCAATGTGGAAATTCACAACACCAGAGATTAAAGTTATTGGCAGGTGTCTGATGTGAAATCTAATCTTAGAAAAGGAGAATAGGAGGGATTGAAAAATATCATGATGGAAAGAGTGGACTGGAAATTCAGCATTGTGGCCAAGTAGGAGACTCACTGCTCCCGTCTCAAGGAAGCATTCACAAATTAATGCCATCAGCTGCTTTTGTTCAGACCTCCATTCTAGGTGCTTGTACATTCCTGTATTCATTTTCTATTCTAGGGTAATAAAAACTCTTTTTTTGTGTCTCTCTGGAGAACAAATAAATTGAACGTTTAAATTGAAGAAAGTTAATAAAACAATTATTTTTATGCCAATGATTTGTACTTTTAATATGACCCATTCTAATAAAGCATATTGCACGCACTCTCTGATTTGATCTTTGTGGATTGTCCTTAGGTCAGTCAAGCAATCATCTTCAAGTTAACTTAATAAGCATTTATGAAGCACCCATTATGTACCTGATACTGTACTGGGTGCTGGGCACACAAAGATAAAAAAGAAACAGTTTCTGTTCTTAGAGAGTTTGTATTCTGTTGGTAGAAAACAATATGTATGCAAATAAATATGCAAGTAAGTAAAACAAAGTAATTTGAGGGGAGGGGCAAGCAGTAATTACTGATGCAATCCGGATGGCTTCCTGTAGGAGACAATACAAAAAGGAACTAAGGATGGAGAAGAGCATTCCAGGCATGGCTGGGGCGGGGGTGGGACAGCTTGGGGATCTGTTCATGCAAAGACAGGAGATGTCTTTGGGTTATGAAGAGGGAATATCATGGAGGCTGCAGGCTGCATTTGTAAGGGAGAACATCAATGTGGAAGGACAAGTTGGAGTCAAGTAGTGAAGGGTTTTGAATGTCATTTTAATCCTGGAAGCAATAGTGAGCCATTGATGCTTCCTGAATAAGGGAGTGGCGTGGTCAATTCTGTGCTCTAGGAATGTCACTGGCAGCTGAGCGAGTATGGAAGGGAGTGGGGAGAAAGAGAGGGAGGCCAATCCACCAGCTGCTGCTGCAGTAATCAGGCAGGAGCTGATGAGAGCCTGCCCCAGGGCGGGAACACAGAGAAGGATGAGAGACGTTGATAAAGAAGAACTGACTGGACTTGGTGAGCCATTGTGTGTGTGGGAGGGGTGAGAGAGGGAAGAGAGACTGGATGAGGTCAGTCCGGAGGAGAAGGTTTAGGTCCATTCTAATGCTAATGACCAAGGCTGGCCCCAGAGAAGAGATGAGAAAGTACATCCGTCTCCCTTCTTTTCAGAGGAGGACCAGTCCTGGAGGAGACTCTGCATCCACCTTCAGGCTCATGTGATGGGCTCATTAGTTTGGGGGAACTGCTTCTTTCCTTTGTTATTCTTTGTTAAAGGAGACTGGAGGATACACTCAGATACGGGTGTTATGGGAAATCCAAAGACAGCAATGCGCAATTGGAAGGTGAGGAGCCCTGCTTTGGAAATGGTGAGTTTGAGATCATTCTGGGACTTCCAGGAGGAAATGTCATGTGGTTGGTGATGTGGGTCTGGAGCTCAGGAGAGAGGAAGGCTCAACATGTAGACTTGGGGTCATCTGAAATAAAAATGATGATTTAATCCATTGGAACAGATTACAGACAGAGACAGAGTGACAGAAATGGAGAAAAGGGGAAGGAGAAAGAGAGGAAGGAAGGAGAGAAAAGGTAGGAGTGAAAGGAAGAGGGAGGGAGAGAGGATAGAGGGGGGAGGGAGTATCCTGGGACAGACACCCACAAAAGGGATAGAAAATGGATTATGATCCTTCAAAGGGAACCAAAAAGACCTGGTTAGATGGGTCTAGGAGGAAAACCAGGAGGTCACAGAGGAGTCAAGAAGGACAGGACTAGACCTGGCCGTTGGATCTGGCAACTGAGAGGTCAAAGATTGCAAGTGACTGAGAAGTGAAGGGAGGAAGTGGAGTTTGGCTGACAAGACGGGGTGTCCAGGATGTTGCGGGGTAGATTTGGGCATGTTTGTAGGCAGACTGGAAGGAGCCAGTGGATAAGGAGATACCTAAGAGAGAAGGAGGGTGACTGAAGGCCAATAAAGAAGGGGTTGGATACAATGCACAGGAGAAGGGGCTGGCCTCGATGAACCGTCTGAAGCTGGGGCAAAGGAAAAAAGAATGGGGGTGACATTGATGGGACATAAGGTACAGAGCTGGGGAGTGCAAGACTGGTCTCAGTTTTTTTTTTTTTTCTGGAGAGCATGAGTTGAGGCAGTTTCCAAGAGAGAAACCCCTTGAGGAGGTTTGGAAGAGACCCGGTGCAAGACAGGAGGAGTGAGGGAGAGGGGGGCCCAGGAGTTAGAGTCGTGTGACTGCCTCCAAGGGTACAAGAAGTGATAGTCAGAGCAATTCTGGGCTGAGTACTGGAAAGAGAGGCAGAGAAGAACAAGGGAGGGATGAGCTGGTCACCGGCATGGTTGAGGTGCTGAAGGAAGCATCTGCCTAGGATGGTCTGTCTGGCTGGACTGACATCGCTGGGCCTCAGAGGTAACAGGAGAGTGTGGGAGTGTCTTTGAGGAGGAATGGGCCAATGGCCAGTCCTGGACCAGAGACCGAAAGGACCTGAGAGAAGGGGCATCCAGAGCTGAGTCACATGCAGGGGTGGGCATTAACCCAGGAACCTTCTCTATTGATTCATACCTTGGGCTGTGCAAATCTTGAGGTAAGGGGTTCAACACTTGTTAGTAGCCAAATTTTAAAAAGGAGAGAACAGGTGTTTCCTAAGCAAAATATAGAAGCTGTGAATGTTTGACGTGTTCTTGTATCTACACCTCCTAGCCCAGGGACTTGTACACAATAGGTGCTTAATAAATGGTGGCTAAAATAAATGACGGTGTGTGTGTGTGTGTGTGTGTGTGTGTGTGTGAGAGAGAGAGAGAGAGAGAGAGTTGAGAATAAAGAGAGGCATCACTTTGTAAAATGCATATCGTGACCTCATAAATATGCTATCGTCCAGTAGGCTGATGTCATAGGTGCTGCCCGGCTGGGGTGCCATGTCTTCAGTTGTTTTATGATTCCTCAAATGGCATCTATCCATGAGATCAGTGGAATTCTTTCCATGCTCATCTGGTTGTCATTAGCACCCTAAGCCCTCCACTCTCTCTCTCTCTCTCTTTTTTTGCTTCTTTTTGGAGGGCAATTGGGGTTAAGTGACTTGTCCAATGTCACGCAGCTAGTTTTTGTGTTAAGTGTCTGAGGCCAAATTTGAACTCAGGTCCTCCTGATTCCAGGGCTGGTGCTCTACTCACTGTGCCACTTAGCCACACCAGCCCCTCCACTCTTGCCCCCTGTGGAAGGCGGGGGGGGGGGCTAGTTGTGGCTTTCTATTTTCATTCCAAGGGCACCCTCATGTGCACACCTTTTGATTCTCCTCTCTGGATCAGGGTTCTTAATGGGGATCCATTTTCAGACCTTTGGGATCTGCAAACTTGAATTTGGATGGGAAAAATGCATCTTTATTTAAAACATAATTGGTTGCTCTGATAATTCCATAGATTTCATGCATTTAGAAACCTTCTGAGAAGGATGCCACTGTCTTCACTGGAATGCCGCCCATCAGGAGAGGGACAGGAGATAAGAAAACCAAACCCGGGCACAGGAGAGCTTATAACTGGGTCAGTGCCAGGATCAAGCCAAGGCAGCCAGCATCAGGGGTTCCAGGTCTGTTCAAATAGAATCTCTCTTTGGACTAGAATAGGCAAAGATTGCCTGGTGAGAGTCTCAATGGAAGCACAGGTTTATGTTGTGGAAAAGTAAGGGCCTATCAAGTGGCACCGAAGTGAGGACAATGAACAGGGTGGGGACAAAGGAAATGAAGCGAATGTAACCAAAGTCATATATTGGGGAATCATGGGAGGAAGGACTGGAGAGGAAGGCAGGGATGGAGATCCCCTACCAGGGCCTCACACTGTTGGTAGAACAGGGCACTATTCCATCTCTGCTGCAGATTAGTTTGGAGTTACACAAAAACAGGAGTCAAGGATCTGGACCTGCTGGCTCCCCATAGCCCCACCTTCCCATTGATCTGCACGTGCCCCTAAGGAGTTAAAAGACAGAAATAAAGACCCCCACACCTACCAAAATATTCACAGCCTTGCTCTTCTTGGAGACAAAGCTCAACAAGAGCCCCCCAACACATGAACGGTAAGAAATTCAGAATGTGGGGAGTTCAAAGAAATCAGAAGGGAGGTATGGTCCTTGGAGGAAGTCAGGCACCAAATAAAAGAACAACCGAGACCAAGAAGGGACAATGAAAGGTGCCTACCCCAGCAGAGGGGTGGGGGATGACCAGGGACGAATGGGGCAGACATCATCAGCTATGGACATTCTTTGGGGGTCTTTGCTCAACTTCTGCAAGGGAGGGAGGACTGACCTGGAGGGTGGGAATGTTTACAGAAATGACTGCAATGGAGAGACAAGAGGAATCCATATAACTCACTTTCAAAAAGCTAAACAAATCAAATAGAATTAATAGTAGCATTCCCTTGGAATGTCCACAGCAAACATGGCTTTGGGAGAAGCCAGCCTTCCTGGGGGCAGGGGATGTTTCCTTAGTGTCTTTGTGCCTCCAGTGGCCAGCAAAGCGTCTGGTACCTACCAGGAGTTTCATAAATGCTTGTTGATGGACTGAATGAAAATGGGTTCTTTCCACACTGGGTTAATAAAATTACTCGCCCTCCATGCAGACGGCTTCCCAATCTCCTTGGGTATGCAGTTTCTGCCCTCTCCACATCACCGGCTGCCTGCTCTTTGCCTCTCCTACATTACCCATAAGCATCACAGGGGCTCTAGGCTTCCAGAAGAACCCAGCCCTTCTCCTCACTGTCTTGTTTCTGTCATGGGCATCTTTCTACTCGCCCAAGTTCACAATCTCAAACAACCCTTTCCTTAGGGCCCCCCCCATCAATCTGCCAAGTCTTGGTAAATCTACCTTTGCCACATCTCTTGTCTTTCTTCTCCGTTGTCTTCTCTTTCACAGATGCTGGTGTGGCTGGGTTTGGGAGTCAGGAAGACCTCAGTTCAAATCCATCTACTCAGCAGCAGAGTGACCCCAGGCAAACCACTTGGCTGCTCTCGGCCAGTTTCCTCGTCTGGCCTCCAGGGCCGCCTCCAGCTCTGTACCTATGGCCCTAAGTCAGCATTTCATTGACTCATCACCTCTCACGGGTCACTACTGTGGGTGCCTTCTGACTGGTCACCCTGCTTCCTGCAGGCTCTCCCTTCTCCAGTTCATCCCCCTCACACCCGTCCAAGTGCTATTGCTCTTATACCCAGGTCTGAGCTGCCACTCCCTTGCCCAAGAGGTATCAGTGGCTCCCTATTACCTACAGGACAAAATACAAACTTGTTTAAAGTCCTTCACAACTGCCTCCGACCTGTGTCTCCAGGCTGATGTCACATTCTCTGCATCCCAGTCAATCCAGTCCATGAGTGTCCCATCTCCTCCTGTCTCCCATCACCACTCCCCACCCAGCCTCTGGGAACCTCCAGCTTTCTTCAGGGCTCACCTCAACTGCTGCCTCCTGATTCTAGCAGTACTCTGCTCCAGCCCACAACATCACTTTGGATTTATTCTGTATTTCCTTATCCATTTAAAATGTCGTGCCTCCCCCCTTCTCCCATTAGAATGAAAATTCCTTGAGGGAGAGCAGGCACTGTATCCCGGGCCTATATCCTGGACACTTAATAAATGCTTGTTGAATTGAACCCTTATCACCAGCAACATTCAGATTTGGAGGATCTAACAGTAAGTGACAGATATCAGGGGGGTCGGAGAGGATTTGATAACTCACCGCACACCAAGTCATGCTTTTGGACAGAATTACACCTAAAGTGTCCCACCCACAATAACATTTGTCTGTGCTTTTTGGAGGGCAATTGGGGTTAAGTGACTTGCCCGAGGTCACATGGCTAGTTTTTGTGTTAAGTGTCTGAAGCTGGATTTGAACTCAGGTCCTCCTGACTCCAGGCTCTATTTGCTGCACCACCTAACCTCCCCCTTGTCTATGCTTTTAAGGAAAAATGTTTTCAAAGAAGTTGACTCCAAACTAGCAACACACATCATCACCTTCTTACTGAATATAAGAAGGGAAAAGTGTCAGAATTCAAATCACTGTCTGACAAGGGACTGGAGGCTGTTCAGCCATTTTGGCTGCCTGGGATGTCAAACTATCACTTAAGAAGGTAAGGAACAAAATGGCTGTCCCGGTGAGAAGTAGAGGGCTGCCTCATTCCTTCTCTGGAAATAAAGCTAGACCAGATCATTGTTCTGGACCTGAGCTCACCTGCTTCTAAGCCACCTTTTACATCAGACACTTTTGAATCAGATTGGGCTGAGATAGCTGCTCTTCTGAGGTCCCCATAGCTAGTCTGGCTTCTAGGGGTGAGTAGAACTCATTCGAGAGGCAAATGGATACATTAAATCAAACATATGGTTGGAAATTCAAACATAATTAACTTATCCTCAAACAACTTCCTAAGTCAGCTTCCCAGTTACAAACCCTGACAACACCAGTGGGGAGACGACAACTATGGGATTCCAGCATATTATCAGCATTGTGTAGACATTAAGGGAGTCAGTGTCATCAGGACCATTTCAGTGAAAACAATCTCAAAATCAAGTGACTATCTGCAGCAAAACCAAAGAGAAAAAGAGTCTATATCATACAGCTCCTGAGACATCAGTTAGAAAAGAAAACCTCCTGTGATCTGCACAGTCACTGCCGAGTAAAGAAAAGAGACACAAGAGTTGAAAAAATAAAATATGACGCAGGTTGACATTCCACAAAAACACTTCTGAGCTGTGATGACAGCTGTGTCTGTGTCACCACATGTTCATGAGAAGCACACCACTCACACGCTAGGGAGTGTGGTGTTAAGCCACACTGATTTTGAGAGGACGTGTGTTAAAAGGCCACCATCACTGCAGAGTAGGAATCAGGTTCCCTTACATGTGCTAGACACTGCAATACATGGTGAGAAGGCACTGTCAGCTGAAACAGGAGGAGCAGAAAAGAGCCTTTACACTGCCTTCATTTATAAAACCCAACCATAGTCGGGGGCTCAGACATACTCATCCAAGGTTAGGTTGCTCTAGCCATTTGTGTGGGGTTTGGGACCATCATGTTCAGTCCATTTCCCACCCACATCATGAAGCGAGGATAACTGCCGATGGGGGCTCATTCTCTAACCAAATGTCATCAGCTGACTAAGCACAACCAAAAGGTCATTCTACTGAGATGCATCAGGTAAAGCCAGAGAACCGTCCCATATCTTCAAGACTGTCATTAAATTCTAGAGTTTCATCAGTGACCCCAGTGAAGAAATCACCCAGACTGTGCCTGACATCTGCATCTAAAACCTCTTCTCCTTACACTTACCAATGTCCCAGGTGCAGATAACTGAGGACAGAGACATCGGAATTCCGAGGAAACAGTGATCAGGCCATGGGTCACACGATGCCCCCTTTCAGGCCATTAGGACAGAGCAGGATGTGTGCTAATGGAGAATGTTTAGCCTCCAGCTCCAATGTCCCAGTGTAATGACAGGCCTGCCCAGACCACTCTGCAGGTGGGGACGGCACATCTGAACGTGGACTTGCCAAACACCCTCCAGCTGGCTTCAGGTTTAGTGTTATTAGTGACACCTATGAACCTTATCTATACATGACAAGAGAATGTCACAGTTATATGATGAGCAACAATAACACAGCCCATCAATTGCCACCCAGTGAGTGATCATAAGCTACCAGGGCAGAAAAGGCATTCTAACTGGCATTCTCAAGGAATCAGGACCGTTTGTGAATGAGGAGAGACAGCTGCCACTGAACTGCATTAATAAATTGTAAAAACCAGAGGGGGTCCTTGTGAGCTAAAATAAAACCAAAAACAGAGTCACCACAAATAGCACAAAGTCACATGATAATGACAATGACTGATAATTAGTGTGGAACAAATACAGGTCACACCCATGAACCTTTCTAACCACGTACACCGATGTGCGAGCAACTGGAGGGCAGCGTCTTTTAATGCAAAGACAATTTGGGGGTCAAGTCTCAAAGGTTCAACTACAAAGTACATTTTATATTGCCACAGAGATAAATCATATCCTCTTATATTAAAATAACTTTCTATTGTTTTTTAAATCCTTACCCAGCTAAAGTTATTTTTGCTGGCCCTTGAAGATTTGATCCTGAAGGGAAGGAGGCTCCGTTAACTACAGATGATAAGGCACCATTATCAAGCTGTTCAAAAGGAAAGGCAAGAATTTTACAAATTAAAATGTTGATTTTTTAAGGAATGCCGATCGGGGAGCCTCTGGGCAAAAAGCATTCATTTTGCTGGAAGTTTATGTGTTTGCTCTCTTCCTCAATAATCATTTGGTGTCCGTTAAGCTTCATGGAGCTCTTTTCTATACATGGAGATGATGGTGCTGTCCCAGTGCTAGACTAGGTGCCCTGGGGCTGTTGGTCTGGCAACAGCTCAAGTTTGGGTTTGAACCTAGAGGTGTGAAGCAATGAATGCAGTGTATGAAATTATCTGAAGCACCAGAGCAATGAGTCCAGAAGCATCATCTACCACAATCTATTTCTGATAGAATTAAATCAACTGTCTGCCCCCTTCCTGGCGCCCCCCCCCCCAAGTATTTACTTAATGCTTTGGCTGTGACCTTGATAGAGGAATGGATGGAAATGTACTCCAGTAAATAGCCCAAAATATATGTGTCATTATCAGCATTTTGAGAAGTCTTCATATCTAAACCTTTACACTGGCAAGACTTTTTCAAATAAAACTTTTTTTTTTTTAATCCAACAAACATTTTCCATTTAAGTTTCCCATGTTCAGGGACAAATTAGCCAGTTTTCTCTTTACTTCTTCCTTTGCCATTACATTGTTCATTAGATCCACAGTCAGTACCCAAGGAGAGAGTAAAGTAAAATTTACATTTTTCTTTCTTTTTTTTTTTTAATGAGTAGCTCTAATCAAAGGATTTGGGGAGTACAGTTAAAAACTATTAGCTAAAAGCTAGTCTTTGAATCATTTGTTGATTTTAGTTACCACATTAGCCATTTTCTTCCTAAACATCAATAATTAAACCTGAGTGTATTTAAGGAGCATTTGCATGGGCTGAAAATAGATTCTTATGCTTCTTCCTTTTCTGTGTCCTCCCCCAATTTCCCCTTCTATCAAGACTACCTGAGTGCCCTCATGGGGCCTGACATCATATATTACTGTTGAATCTCTAGGCAGAAAATTATAGAAAGGCTTCAGTCAATGATTTTCCACAAGAAAAAAATATGAATCAGCAATAGTGAATGCAATCCAAACACCTCGATTTTTACTTGAGATAAAGCGACCAATGTCAGATCTTCCTTACTAAGAAGCCATTTATTTCCTTCTTTTTTATACAACAAAGGACCCAATGGTAAGTGTTTGATGGCAATGACAATTTGTTGGAAGGTCTACTTCAATACGCCATCTTAGCTTCGCTTATTGAGACTTTCCCTCCAAATTTCAGAGAGTTTTTCCACTCTATTTTTGTGTGAATAACAGCAGTAGGAACTCTAAAATCTGCCTCCTCTTCTTTACAAAAAGAATCTAAACAATGGTGTGGGGGGACATCTTTTTTTTTCCTCTGGATATAAAAAGGTGGAGGGAGTAATGAGGAGAATTGCTTTTCTAGACCTGCTTTTCATCTACAGAGAAGGAGCTAGTTACTGGTATGGAAGCCAGAAGAACTCTGGGAGGAAATGACCACTATATGTTAGAATTTGTGATGGAAGACGTGGGTAGACACATACCCTAAATGTTGGAGAAGCAGGTTCAAGGCTTCAGAGGAAGGGTCCCATGGCTTAAAATTCCCTAGGGGGATCAGTCCAGGAGGGACAGAAAGCTTCATCCTCAAGAGCAACAGCCTGAAGACACAAAAGAATGAATTCTAGTGGGAGCAAAGGCTAGTGCAGGCGATGACCATTAGGTTGTGACACAGCCCTAGAAGAGCATCCCAAGCACCATAGCCCAGGATGAGAGGACACCAGTGAGGAAAAGGTGAGGAATGGGGACTGGACTTGGGATTTCACTGAGAGATCAAACTCCCAGGTAAGGAAGCTCCTTCTACAATATAGGTGAGCACTTCTTCAGCAATCCAGACTCTCAGAGAGCTGTCCAAAGCACTGAGGAGCTAAAGAGACTTGGCCAGGGCCCCACAGCCATACGTTTCCAGGGTCCAGGATTCCCAGCCTCATGGTTGGCTCTCTCCCCACTGAGCCCCATTTCCTCTCATACTGGAAAAGGAGGAGCATCAAAGAAGGGAGGAGACTATTGCTCCTTGGGGACAGGTGGGATGATGATGAGAGCAGGTGAAGAAAGGACAAAACTCAACTTGAACTTTGCTTTCATTATTTTTCTGCTAAGGAGAATGACCTTTATAATGTAAAGAACAGAACTAAAGGACTATTTGGAATTTGGAAGTCAAGCAAAATTAAGGGGACAGGAAGAGGGCAGGTAGCTGCCCATAATGAGCTCATGTTATCAGTAGCAATCCCAGGACCCTGGAGGAACCGATTGGTGAACCACTGTTGGTGATCTTTCAAAGGTCTCGGAGAACAAGAATGGTCTTAAAGAACTGGACAAGGGTAAATGTTGGCCCAATGAAAATAAAGGTCTTCAAATGATAGGCCACTGAGACTGGTAAAATTCTGAGGGGATCCCAACTGCCATCTTTGCCTGAGTCAGGAACTTATAGACCACAAGGGCAGAGAGCAGATACCCTGGATCACATTACTTTGGGAGTACTAAATACCTGAAAGTTGCCAGAATGAATTATGAAAGCAGCAGAAAGATATAAAAAGTCAGGCCAGACTCTCTGCCATGCCCTCCCACCCCCAGAGGTGAGCCAAGGCCAACATTAACACAAAGTTCAATATCAAGAAATAGACTGGAAGAATGAGCAAAAAAAAAAGAGCCTGAACATAAAGAGCTTCTATGGTGACAGTGAAGCTTTAGATTCAAACACAGAAAAAGACCATGACTTGAAAATACAAACAAGCAAAACCTCAAAGAAAAATGAAGATTAGATACAAGTCCAACAAGAATTCCTAGAAGAGTTCACAAAAGAGATTCCTAAAGAGCCAAAAAAATGATTTTAAAAACCAAATGGGAGCTATGGAAGAGAGAGATGAAAAGAGAATTAACAACTTGGAAAAAGAGATACAGAACTTTATTGAAGAAAATAACTGCTTCAACATTAGAACTGATCAAATGGAAGCTAATGTCCCATGAGACATCAAGAAATAATAAAACAAAGTCAAAAGATTGAAAAAGAGAAACTCACTTTCTCACAACCCAGGCGATGGATATACAGACTTCCTCCCCTCTTTAGTGTTGAGCTAAAAGCATTCTCCCTTCACTTCCTCTCTGGGACCTGCATTTTCCTTCTGCAGCCACTTAAGAACAGCCTGATGGCCTGAGGAGATGCTTACACTACCCAAATGCAGCTGGCCCAATCAGCCAATAGTTCCAACAACTGCTCATTTTTTTTTGCTGTTTTTCTGATTTATTAAGACATTTTCCACAAGATTTCTTCAATTAGAAGTTCTTTGAAATACCATCATTTTTTGCCAGCCGGAGAATAGAGTCATCAGATTCCCCCGTTCATTGAATTGCTGCACAAATTGCATAGGTTTTAAACTGGCCATTGAATCTGCCTGTAATCTTGTCAACCTCGGCCACATTCATGTGTATGGACTTGAGTTCCTTGGCCCTGATGATCCTGTTGCTCGAGGAGCATTTCCTCGGCACGTACAGGCCCACGAACTCGGCGGCTTCGCTCTACATGTCGGAAGCTGAGGGACTGAGCACAAACACGAAAGCAGCAGAAGAGGAAAAGCAGAACTGATCATTTCTAAAGAAGAGGCCACCAAATTTCCTTTTGGGTCGGAGCCCATCACAACAGCTGAGTTCAGGACACCACAGGCCAGGGCTCGGCGCTTGACATTGTCCTAATCTGAAGCTTTACAATGTATGTTTTTGTAGTGGAATCCATTATCCAGACCATGTGCAAATGGTCATTAAGGCTGGGCTCTGTATGGTCTCCAAGGAGAATCAGAGCCAAGTCTTGGTGATAAGCTCAGCTTCTATTTTAAAAGGGACCTGAGGCTTATGAAAGACTTTCCTGATTACCCTGAGAAGACAAGAGTGGATTTTCATCAACCCCATTTTACAGATCAGACTGGCTTATGACCCCACAGCTAGGAAGGGTCAGAGCCACTGCTCTAGTGGCCTGGGATGGGGAGCAAAGGGCAGTATCAATCCCTATTACATACAAGTGAACTTTTCCTAAAGACCCACCAACATTATCTGGCTTCATTTATACTGTTCCCTTCCTTCAGTACGCCCTCTTCTTCTATTGTCCACATCCCACTCATCCATCTGAGACCAAACTCCTCCTCCTCCTCCTCTTCCTCCTTCTGCTTTTCCTCTCCCTTCTCTTCTTCCTCTTCCTTCTCCTCCTCCTCCTCTGCTTCCTCCTTCTTTTCTTCCTTTTCCTCCTCCCCCAGGCTTGGTTTTCCTCCCTTAATGAATAATATTCATTGGCTCATTATTTGAACTTCTACAGGATTTGCAAGGCTTTCTTATACTATTTCACAAAGATTTTCACTCACTGTGTCACCTATGTTAGTTTTAGCCCCTGTAAGGTCTTTAAAAGGCCACCTCATGTCTTACTTAGCTGCTTTTTCCATGATATCTAACACATGGTAAACATTTAATAAATGTTTGCTGACTGAAAATAGAGGATTAGTCCTCCAAACCCAAGTCATTTTGATGGCAACAATCTGGATTTAAAGAGATAGCAGTGCCTGACTTGGAAAAAAAAAGTTAGAACAATGACTCACCTGTTGTGTGATAAGATTTAATTTAGCTGGTACCGGCAGAAATCTTCCAACTAAGGTAGTCAAAGGTTTAGGCACATCTGCAAGGAAAACACAATTTAAATTAATTTATAGCATATAAAATTATCTTCTATTTATCGATCCTATTATATCTTCTTGGCCTTGCAAAACTTCCTGAGGCAACAGGTTTCTGACCAGGTTGGTGAACGGCTGCCCTGCAACTCCCATGAGGCATCCCCAGTCCAGGCATTCAGAAAAGAGCTTCCTCCTCCTGTCTGCCCTTTTACAGTCCCCAGCATCTCCCATCTCCTGCACTAAATCATTGTTGGATCCCAGGGCTCATTAAATGGGGTGTATTTCCTATATAATGATGCCCTGTGGACCCAGATTGTGTAATGTTCACATGCCCAACAAAATTGAATCCCTCAGTTTCTTTCTCTGTGACTCCAGGGGATGGATGCTGGTTGGGGTTGGTGAGCAAGGCCTAAGGAGCCAGGAAGGTGATGAAGGGGCCCTTCCCAAGCACAGGCTGCCTCATCGTACTGCAGTACTGGGCTATGGATGCCTGAAGCAGGAGCCCAGAGACCTGATGAGAAGAGACTGAGCATTCCTTCAGTATCCTGGTACATTTTCTCCCTGGGCTTCATCTGTTCTAATAAAGTCCAAGATGCTGCTGTCTTTGGTTGGAGCGATGGAGATTCTGGACTAGAGGGGATGGGACTAGTCCAAAGCAGCCCATTAAAACTACTGACAGACAGGTTGACTTGGTCAGCTAAGGCCAAGTAAGAGAGCAGGCAGTCTCGTAAAGCATTCTATTTCCTACCTATGTTACCGACACCTGCAACTCAATACTTTTAACATTGAAATTGTGCTGAATTTCATCTTTGATCACTCAGAAACCACAATTAGTTTCTCATAATACTTTGGGTCATCATCACATACAACAGACACATGCCACTATCTATTATCATTGTGCTGGTGAAGGTGGGAAGGGTCTATTAAGAGACATCTGGGTTTGGCAGAATTTTAAAAAACAGTTTCTAGTATAGACAGCATAGAATCAAGAATAAAATTACATAGCCTAGAACCAATTTTCAGTGACTGCATTGCCATTTCTAATTATCCTTTACCAAACTGAACAGGTTAGACCAACCTATGAAAATTCTATTTGCTCATCTAATTTCTTTTCTTTTTTTGAGGGGGCGAAGCAAGGCAATTGGGGTTAAGTGACTTGCCAAGGTCACCCAGATAGAAAGTATGTCCAGTGTCTGAGGCCAGACTTGAACTCAGGTCCTCCTGACTCCAGGGCCGGTGCTCTATTCACTGTGCTACCTAGCTGCTCCACTAATTTAATTTCTACAGGTCTTCTGGCCCTCTAAGGCTAGACACAGAGAGACACAGGAGCCACATATGGGCTCTCTCAATCCCAAAGGTGTATGTCAGTTATCCTGGGGGAAGGCAAAGGGGAGCTTTCTCATCCTTGTCATCAGTGATGGCTGCTTTCTGAGTCTCCTAGATGAACTATCACCCAGCCACCATGGTCCCCTCATGGTTCTCTCCCTCCCCACAGTCAATCACATCTACTCACCCAAATGTACAGATATAAGATAAACAAGACATTATTTCTTCATTGGCTTTGTACCTGGCTGCAGGTAATTGTTTTGTTCGTGATACTGAGGAACCAAATGAACGGCTTTGAGCTCTCTTGTGCCTGAATTGTTAATGCACAGCATTTGTGTGCCGCCTTTCAGCTGACAGATCACCTAAAATGAAAAAGAAATCACATTGCATTTTGCAAGGGCAATTAGAATGATATGGGTACGAAAACCTCACAGAGTACCTTAAATCTCCAAGAATTTGGAGCCTCAGGAAAGAAGGGTAGAAACATTAATGTTCTTAATAAACTCCATCCCCTGTTTCTATCTGTGTAATCTGCTCTTTGGAGTGGCAGCCCAGGAAACCCTGCTGTCCCTTTCCTGTACCTGGGGGGTGAGGGAGGTGCAGCTCGAAATAAACCCTATGAAAGCCTGTGGATGAATGGTTTCTCTCTAAGGAAAAATAAGACTAGATACTCACTTCAGCGAATAGCTAGGGGGCGCCACAGTGCACAGAGCACAAGCCCTGGAATCAGAGACTCATCTTCCTGAGTTTAAATCTTGTCTCAGACCCTTCCTAGCTGTGTGACCTTATGTGGGACAGGTAAAAGTGTGGTTTCTCAGAGACTATCTGTAAAGTAAGTAAGTCCTTAGGCCCAAGTTTCCATTTTTTCTAGAAATTATGTGACTTTGAAACCTTAGAAGTCTTTCTATATAGTTGCTCTGTTCTAGTCAGCCCTTTTCACCCAGCTTACCATAAAAGAGTTAAGTTTCTATAGAACTGCAAGAATTGCTGAACAAGGCTGCTGATAAGGAGGAACAGGCAGTAATCTTGGGAAGTTGAGGCAGCAGCCTTGAGAAAAAGCTCAGACCCTGGTTCCCAGACTACAACTCCTAGATAATACTAAAAATAATGAAGAATGGAAGGAGCGGCGGCAGCAGGTGGATTTGACCAATCAAGAAACAGACAGTAGCCTTGGGGCACTCAAGTCCCAATAAGAATGTGTCTAGGGTATGACTGAAGGGTGGCTCAGTATTCTAAGATTGTTACTGCTCCTGCGTAATGAACTTCATGTATTATGTATATTATCCAACAAGATTAGAGCCTCATTAGTAATAATTATGTTAATGTTTATAACCCCTTTCTTATTTAACCCAGCTTTAGCTTCTATACAACGGCCTCCTCTCCTGGGCATTGTTCCCGTGACCAGATCGCCCGCTTCTCGCGAGATTCTAATAAAACTTCCTATCTTCACTTTGAGGTCTCCAAGTAGTCAGTTTGGGTTAGGGTCTTTGTACCCCACACAACCTGAGCAAGCCACTTCACCTCTGCTGGCCTCAGTTTCCTCACCTATAAAATAGGACAGTAATAGCACCTGCTTCACAGGGTCTTGTGAGGACCAAGTGAGCTATTTGTAACGGGCTCAGTGAATGCCTGTCACATGGCACAGGCTTCGCTCAGTGTGTGCTGGCTCCCTTCCCTTAGGAAGGATGATGCTTGACTTGGGTCTGGGCATCATCCCAGGGGAACTTCCTGTGCTTCCTCCTTCCTTGGCTCCCCATACATGGAGGGTTTTCTTTCCACCCTCGCTCTAACTGTGATTGCTATGGCCACCTGGCTCAGATCAGAAAGCACTCCCAAGACTGCTCTTTGGCCCACACTCCAGCCTTGAGATCTTGGTCCCGCTCCCTTCACGCCGAGCACCTCCTGTCATTCACAGTCCAGAAGCCCTCTGAAATGCTCTCTGGGGAGCTCACCTATGTCCAGCCCACACACTGGACAGGTTAGAATAGAGCCCTGCATTCCTAGGACTAAGGAGGAAGGCCAGTTAAGCCTGAGAGCAGACTCCAGGGAAAGAAGCAAACAGCAAACCTTGTCAATGACTTAGTGTGTGATTCTGTAACTGAGAATTTCTCAGACTTTGCCAGTGGCACTCTTCTGGACTCATGATGGCATTTCTTACCATTGGGTTAGACTCCTTCTTATGTGAACAGCTGGAGCTCTCCATGGGTTCTTGTGAGGGTGGGAACTTGCAGCAGCCCTCCTGGGCATGTGCATTCTGAAAACCTGCCTCCTCCTGGTTGGTGGCACTAATGGAACCGACTGCTTCCCTTATCTCTACCTAAGAAAAGCAAAGTCACATCAGAATCTGAGTGTTGGGCCTTGACCTCAACAGTTAGCACTGAAGAGTCCAACTCTAGTTCTATTAAATAGAACACTTATTAAGCAAACGCTGTCCTCCTGAATTTAGTGACCATCTTCTCTGCCAGAAGTTTCTTGTACAGACCTTACTTTCCTGGGGCATGGGGGTGGGGAAGAGTGAGGGGTGGACATTCAGACAGGAGCTCGTCTGAGAGAGATCACTGGCATTGCAGAGTGCATTGCAATGCAGTAAGAGTCCACAGTATCTGGGGTCCAACCTGTTGGTGGGACGAAGCCCCTCTGACCTGCTTTAATCCCCCATATTTGCAGAGCCCAGGCTGGCAGAACCTGTTCCCATCATACAGAGAGGTCATTGAAGCTGCAGGGAATGGATCCCTCCCCCACTCCCTAATCATCCTTTTTAGAAGGTTCATTTGAGGGCTCTACTCTGGTTCAAAGTCATTGCTTGTAATCTGATAATAATTACAGTGGTTTAGTAACAAAGAGAAAGGGACTGTGTTGCCCAATGAACACAGTACTAGGTTTGTGACTGGGTTACTGTTACCAAGGAAACAACTCCAACTTTCCCTCTCCAACTAAAAGCTGAGGGGGGGAGTCCATTCTTAAGCTTACTGACATTCAGTAAAATTCAACAAATATTCATTAAGACCATATCATCTAGTGCAAAGATGAAAATGTGAAGGAAAGAAAAATGCATTTCTTAATGTGTTTACCATGTTCCAAGTGCTGGAGATTCAAACACAAGCGTCCCTGTCTTCTAGGAGTTGACATGCTAGGGCAGGGGTTCTTTACCTTTGTTCATTGTGTCACGGGCCTTTTTGGCATCTGGGCAAAGCCAACAGATCCATCTCAGAATCATGTTTTTAAATGTATAAAGCATAATGTGGGAAAATTACCTTCCCTGGAGAGAAGCCAGAGAGGGGCCCTTAAATGATAGTTACTTAATAAATCTGTTGATCAACCATCCATGTTTCATTGTTATCAGCCTTACAGGCAGTTGTGTCCTCAACAAAAGACTGGCAAGGTCCTTCAATTCAAACAGACCCCATATTCTGTTGTTAGGGGAGGAGGCATATGGCAGAAGGATCTGCCACATCCACCCACTTCTGACCCTTTCAATCAGCCAGATGTGTGTCTGAAAAAACCCCCTCAAATTCTCTTGTGTGATCCAAGTGGAATCACATGCAGAGGGTAGTTTGCTCTCGAAAGCAACATGTCAAAATGAAAACTGGCAGAAAACAAACACTTAAGTTTATAATGAAAGGAATATATCAATCATGGATATCTCTCTACAGAGACAGATAGACTGACAGACAGATGGATGGAAGGACAAATTGATGGATGGAAGGACAGAATGATGGACAAACAGATGGATGGAAGGACTGATTGTGGGACAGATGGATGGAAGGACAGATTGATGGAAGGATAGGTTGTTGGACAGACAGATGAATGGAAGGACAGACTGATGGACAGACAGATGGATGGAATGATGAATTGATGGACAGACATGTATGGAGAAACAGATGGGTGGCTAGACAGTTCACTCTGAGGTACAGACAACCCTAGGTTCTCAAACACTTTGCCAGCAGAGAACAAGTCTGAAGCATATTGTAGGCAAGTGGTCTGATAAGAGAATATTTCTGAATTCACTTTATAACCATTTTTTCCTTAAGACAGCCAGTTACATGATTAGCTGGAGTGTGCAGAATTTGACATCAAATTTCAGCTCTAGTGATTAACTGGTTAGTGATAAGAAAATTTCGGGCCCAGCTTTGTCACTTTATTAATCAGTTTTATCATTTACTTAAGATGAACATGTCAAGTAACCAGGTCTAGCTCCAGTGTGTGGTCAGCCTGCAAATTCCAGCTTTATTCCCAGTGTTCCGTGACTTGGCTTTTTGATGCAGAAGCTGCAGACCTTCCCCTTCTATGTGATCTTTGATGCATTAACTCTTCCCCATCTCCTTCTTCCCTCTAGAATTTCATTGTGTCTGTCCTGCCTTGTAACTAGAACCTCTATAAGGTTGCTACAATAACAGCAGGGGCCCATCATCTATGCTCCATCACGGTGCTGTCCAGTCATTTCAGTCATGTCTGACTCTGTGACCCTATTCAGGGTTTTCTTGGCAGAGATCCTGCAGTGGTTTGCCATTTCCTTCTCCACCTCATTTTATAGATGAGGAAACTGAGGCAAAGAGAGTTAAGTGACCTGCCCAGGGTCCCACAGCTGGTGACTGAGGCTTGATTTGAACTAATGAAGATGAGTCCTGGTCCAGAACTCTATGCACTATGACGCCAACTGGCTGCCCATCTACGCTCCAGGTATATAATAAATTAGCTATTAAAATGTCTCTGCATGACTTAGGTATGTCAGCCACCCTACAGTTCGCCCCAGAGGTTCTTCCTGGAGCTCCTTGGTGCAAAGGGTCAGGATCCGTGCCAACGTCTGACTTCCAGCTTTAGGTTCAACTCCAACTGTTTCCTGGGAAGCTCGGTCTGTTTTGTTGTAGCAGGAATTCAAGCAAAAAAAAATCCAGTCCTTTGACGAAGACATTATTAGCAGTGAGTGCCCACTGCAGTGATTAGTTATAAAATTTATTAATTAGGATTACATATTTATTTCTTGCAAAAGATAGTCATTCACCAGTTCAAGCAAATAGCAGGAGATGAGGCATTGTTCACTGAGACTTAGACCTTGATGTGAATTATAAGACATATAAAATTCAAACTGAACACTTAGGAAGGAAAGTAATGATCATTCGGAGGCAATTTTGCATTTGTTAAGAAAAAGTCATGCCAGACGAAACTAATTTCCTTATTTTGATATGGTTACCAGCTTGGTATGTTAAGAGACTGCTGTAGACAGTCACCAAATTCAATTAATGTCAACGAGCAAGGATTAAGCAACTATTTGCAAGGCACTGTGACATGGTACTTCAATTTCAACTAAACATTCGGCAGAGTCTCTCACTATGGACATTCTCATGAGCAACGTGGACAAAGGGGAACTGGAGGATGGTGTTGGCACAACTGGCAGAGTGAGCCATCCCAGACAACACCGATTACTGGAACAGTGGCAACCCAGCTCACTGGTGCTCTGCTACCGGCCTCTGGGCTCGGCCCTGTGCTAGCCAACATTTTTATCCGTGAGCTACATGAAGTCACAGATAGTTTGCTCATCAATTCTATCAGGTGGACCACAGAACCAAGATCCACAAAATATGCCACACGTGTAACAATGGCACCAAATACAACAAAATGCTGTGTCAGGGCAATAAATGTCAATCCTGCAATAATGTCAGACTCACCTCCTCTTCTAATGCCAACAGCCCTCTTCCATGAGTAGAGACACCGGGTGGCCTTTCCTGTTCACCCTCCGAGATCTCATTCAGGTCCTCCCAGAAGTAACAGAGGATTTGCCAACACACCAGAAAGCTTCCTTTAAACCAGAGGTGTCCAACACCAGGCCCGTGGCTGCAGCTTACAGCCCTCCCAATGAAACATAACATTATGTTTTAAAATTAAGTCAGTATGGGGCCAGCAGGATCATTATGTATGGGTCGCTGACCCTGTTTCTATCGGTGTTTAATATTCTTGCTTTAAATCATTCACCAGTTTCCTGGAAAATAGAGGACATGGCTGTATGACCAATACACCTTTTTAGGTCACACACCCCTTTTTGTGTCATCACTGGAAATATACACAGAATCTTCCCCTGCCTATGGTTCTTTATTCCAGGATTGTTGCATTCCATGAATTGCAGCCATGTGTCAGCATTACTGATAATATCGACACCAAGAAAAGATGGCTTTTGGGTAGCCAGCCTCAAACCTTGGGATCCAAGTGCTACTCAATGCCTTTCTTCCTTCCCTTTTCTTTCCTTCCTTCCTTTTCCCTCCCTCCCTTCCTTTCTTCCTTCCCAATCTTCAGGATTAAACCCCAGCCCCTGTCCGGGTCCAGGGACTCTCCAAGAGTCCCTTTTGTGCTAATTAAATGGGCCACCATCCAAATGCATGCTACAGCCAGGACAGTGGGTATTCTTTAATTTGTCCACTTCCTTTTTCCTATGTGGACTGTTCATCTCCTGGGTGACTGTGGTCCTCAAGATAAGACCCTGCAGTATTTTGGGGCAGAATGTAATTATTGCCATGTCAAAGGAAAAGAGAAGAGATGAGCTTTGGAGAGCCTTACCTGCTGCAAGGGACCTTTGGTTTGGATTTCAGAAGGACACATCTCCATAATATTGGGCAGTGCCCCTGGGATTCATTTCCCTACATGAATAATCAAAGGACCACTGAACAAAGTTATCTCTGCAGTTGTATCTGTTCAGGAATCTTATATAAAGTACACACAAGAGCCCCCTCTTCCCCCCCCCATCCCCATCCCAGGGACCAGGTTCTGGGGCTGTGTGTGGCTCTCTCAAGTCAGATGCTCCTTTAAAAATCAACAAAGATAAATCAGCTGGATCTTGGATGCCAGACCCCTCAAGTGCTACTGCTCAGGAATAGGATAAGAGGATCACAGCATGGAGCAAATCCTAAGACAAAGCCTTAGAGTCTGAAGCAAATCACCAGAGTGACCTGATGGTCCAACACTCAAGGGACTGTGAGTTGGTACCCAGCAAGAGAGAGGTCAGAGTTGGCCATGGTTGGGTCATGTTCCATTCTGGACAGGGACGCCGGCAATCTGGAGAATTCCACTGGATGGCAGCCAACAATGTTAGGTGAAGAAAAGTGAAGGTAAGCCAAAGTTGATCCCCTTCTGAGCAAAGATGCTCCTTCTTACAACTTGGGGCATGTGGGGCTGAGGACCCTGGGGTGCAGACCCACTCCCCTGAGCGTCTCAGGGCAGGTTTGGAGAGAGTGACGGACATCTCCCAGTGCTCCCCAAAGTCAGGACTGAAAGGAAATAGACGAGAGAGACAGGCAGCTACATTGTATTTTCTTGTCCCCCACAAAATGCTCCTGATAACATTCTCTGAATTTTGGAGGATTCCTCATCTCCTGAATCCAGCAGACTTCAGTTAATCCAGAGCAGGGGAGGGACATAGAAGACAAAAGCCTTTCTTGGGGGGGGGGAGGGCGTGATGCCACCGATTTCCTCCAATTGGACCCGAAGGTTAGGATGTGAGGGAACTCCTGAGGTCCCAGAAGAAGCTGCTGAAGGATCAGCCTAGGGAAGCAGCAGTTGTCCAATACCTACAGAGTTGGTGTTTTCTCGGCTTGACTTTGGAGGGCAGAAACCTGGACCGATGAACTGAAATGACGAGAAAAGCTAAGCTATGCTCCTACCTATTAGCGTTATGTGGACTTAGTCAGGGGAGAGTGAGTGGCTTGTCACTGGCGATGTTCATATGGCTGCCAGGTGACAGCTTCACAAAGAGTCTTGGCTTGTCCTATCCGCCTGTAAACGTCTATGGAATAGGCTCTGAAAATGTCCACACGTATCTGGAGTCATAGGATCAGATTTACTCGTGAATACTAATACAGCCATGAAGGAAGGTGGGACATATAATAAAGGGGCAAAGATAACCATAATTAGTGAGTTTGTCTATTTTCCTTGTCTTCCCTTTTGGCCTCCTGTCTGGATAATTAGTCGAACATGGCAGCTCCTTAAGCAGGGACATGGTGGCAAGCTTGGCTGAGCCATATTGATAGCTCCTGCAATTATCTGGGCTTTCATTGGAGGGTCTGGATGGAGGTAATTAGGAAAGACAAGATCCAAACTGCTTTGGATTCCTTTCTTTGTGTGTAGAAAGTCAATGACTCTTCCCATCCTCTCCCTGGCTCCTCTCGTCCCCCTGCCACCCAGTATCTCTTGTCCTTGTATAAAGGGCACCCCCAAAGTTTTGGTGTAGTGGTAAGCTTTTAAAGGGTAAAACTGCACTAAGACTTCTGGGACACCCTGGCCCTGCCATCTGAGTTTCCAAGCACTAACTTGGAGCCAGACAAGGCCAATGTGAAGTCCCAGGTGAAAGCCATGATTGGAAGCATTGCTTTCACTTCTAAGGGATGAGCATCTTTGTTAATTGAAACTGACACATCACATTGACTACTCATTTCTGGGAGGGGGCGGGGCATAACAAGACAGAGACAAGGGAGAGCCTTCTCGGATGCTGGGAACCGTTGCAGGCAAGCAGCCTTCTGGGTACGAGGCAACCTTTCCTTCCCAGCTCAGGGACACAGGATGGCTTCCACACCAGAAGGAGCATCAGAGCAGGAGCCAATTAGAGGCCACTGGCTCTGGGCCAGCCCAAGGCCCTGAGACCCTCACCAGAGCTGTCCCTGCTTACTGGAGGAGTCCTGTTCCCTGCTGCCTGAATGATCTCAAATTCACAAGCTCACAGTGCCAGGATGCTCAGATGAGATCATGCAGACACTGTTTCCAGAGGTGCAATTGCAGAAAGAATTATCAGTCACACTAGTAATTATTAATGATATTAGTGGGCTCACTGAAAAGAAGTAGCTTGTCAACAAAGTACTTCAGCCCTTCTCGCAGACTTCCCACTTGCTGTAAGTGATCAAGAGGCAGCTGCATTTGGGGAAATTAGTTTAGCTTGTGAGAGTATAAGCTAATGAGGTCAAGGTCCATGAGATTCAGCCCTATAACCTTTGGGGCTCAGGCAATCTAAGCCACATCCATGGCGCCCCCTTCAGGGGAGGCCGAGGATGTGAGATTCAGCTACAAAATGCTCCCCAGAGGTTAACTGTTGGGCTCTCCTTACAGATCAGGGCTCAGCCCAGTACCTTTCACCTCACTGGAGTGTGGGGAACGGCGCCAAACAAGCTATGCACCAACCCTGGAGTTGAAGCAGATACTAACACCCAGGTAGCTGTTCAGACTGTCCCTGATAGAGGTCGTTTGTGTTCCCACCCACTGTTGTCATCCCCCTGCATTAGCTATGAACAGGACTAAGAAGCTGACTGACTTGGCCACTCTGGATTCAACTGATGGGCACTAGTCCCAAAAGTGCTTGGCACCAGTCACCCAGTTTGGCTTGTGAGCCTACTATTACCATAACGCCCTATAAAGTCTGATGCCTTGGGTTAACAAGGGCTATGGCATCTGGTAATGAGCCTTCCCCCCCAGAGGCCTCAATGAGGATCACTTTGGGGTCCTGCATGGGAAAGATGGAGGGGCCTTACTGGAATCACTTGGACGTTGTGATGAGCCGCTCCTTCCCAGGCTGCCCAGGCTCCCAGGGGCAGGACACTGTGGGGGTTCCTGTGCTGAGTCCTTAAGGAAGACAGGAAGTGGATGTTGTAGGCATGGGGCTGCAGTTGGGATGGGGAGGGCAGCATGGTCTCCTCCAAAGGGTTGAGCTCAGGCAGACCCGAATAGTCTTCGAGAAGCTCTTCCTCATTATTCTCATCGACCGGGCGCTCAGCCTTCACTTTACTGGGGCAATCTGCACTGAGGGGGGTGTTGAAGGAGGGCAGCAGCGTCTCCCTGGGGTCAGTTGAAGTGAAGTAGGCATCTTTAAAGGAATGGAAGTCTTCATCATCGTCGTGTTTACTAATCATGGTGCTTTTTAGGTTAATGTTTTCAGAAATGAATTGACTGTCTTGGCTAAAAATCTCCGTCACAGTTTCATTGTCCGTGCTTGAAATCCCACTAAGTAGGGGCTGGTCTTCTAGATCTACAGAAGAAATCTTAAACTGTTCATCTCTACAGTTTTCTTTTTCCAAGATCAGTTTTCTTCCCAGCAATCCTTTCATCTAAAAAACAAAAGAATACATGCAAGTATTTCAAATGGGCCCAAACGATTTCTCCCTACATCCACCCCATTCCACATTCAATTGTTTAAAATTCAGGGCTCTGGGGATGAGCAGCCAGATACAGAGGCCATCGAATTCAATCCTCCTATTTTAAAGATGGGGAAACTGAGGTCTGAGCACTCAAGTGATAGAGAAGGGACTTCTGGAGCCAATGAGTCCAACTCTTCCATACCAGAAAAGGGAACAGGATCCTTCTCTAAACCCTCCCACCCAAGGGAGGTTATCTGGTCTTCCCTAGACCTCTAGGGAAGGGAAATCCTTACTCCAGAGGCAGGCCTTCCTACCCTTGGATAGCTTGGACTGTTAGTGACCTGGGTTCAAATTCCTCTTGTGACATTAGCTGAGTTTGGTTTCCTCATCTGTAAAATGGGTGCTTGTAACAGCTACCTTACACTGTTGTATTGTTGGGTTCAGATGAGATTCTGTAGGCAAAGTCCCTGCCATGTTTTAAATAGTCCCTTTGCTTCTGGTTATGCCCTCCAGGGCCAGGCAGAATGTGGCCGATCTCTCTTTTAGAAGGAGCCCTTCCAATGTGTGGGTTTCCTGATCAGACATTCCCAGAGGGAGCCCATGGACCTAATTAGGGCCACGGATTGAGAGAGCCAAGGGGCTGCAGGCTTCTGGTCCAACCCTGTCATGTTACAAATGAGGTAACCGAGGCTTGCCAAGGTCAGTGACTCAGGGACAGTGGAAGCAAAGGCTTCAAAGCCAGGACCAGCTGGGAGGCCAGGCTGCCTCTCACCTCCCCAGAAATGCAGAATTTGGGGCTGAAGGGCCTGGGTTCCCCGGGAGGGGATAAAACTTGCCCAAGGGCTCTCTGGCAAGGCCTCTGGGACAAGCCTCCGGTGCGAACCTCTGTGTGACTTGAGCAAATGCCCTTCCTTCTCTGGGTCTCAGTTTCCTCTTCTGTAAAAAGAGAAGGGACGCCGATCTCTTCTGAGCCGGCCATTCTCTGTCCCTGCCCTCTTGTATCAGGAACTAGGACTGGGGCGGGGGCGGGGGGGCGCTAAGTGTTTTCTTCCCCCTCCCCCCTTCCTTTGGCCAGACCCGAGGATCTCAGGTGGGAGGATGCCGGACACGGACACTGTCCTTCCCAGTCTGAGCTCTGGACTCTCCTCCCCTCCTCCTCCATGACAACAGGACGCAGACCTTTGATGGGAGGGCAGTGGGAGGGGAGCCTGTGACTTCATTGACTTTGGGTCCTCCCAGTGTGGAAGCGCCCTCCAGCCGCGTGGCCTTGTCCAGGGTGCCCCGGCCGGGAGGGGACAGGCGCGGGCTTCGATGGGATTTGGGAGGGAAGGGGAAGGGCGTCCCTCTAATGCCGGGTCCTCCTAGTGTGGAGGCTCCCTCCGTGAGCCCAGAGAGGTGCAGACACTAGCCCGGCGTTACGCGCTCCTCGTTTTACACCAGGGGAAACCGAGGCCCGAGACGGGGCTCGGGATACCCACCCCGGCACCGGGGCGAGGCCGCGGAGGAACCGCCCAGCACGAAGATCAGGACGAGGACGAAGCCCGCAGCCTCCGCGCGCGTGCCCCGGCGGCTGTGGGCAGGGGCGCCGCCCGCACCAACCGCAGCCACCCTGCCCCTCCCGAGCGCGTGCCCGCAGGGAGGAGGGCGACCGTTGGGAGCGGAGAGGAACCGTTGGGCCCGGGAGGGGGGAGGGGCGGGCTGGCGGAGCGCCGGGGTGGGAGCCCTGAATGGAGATGAGCGCCTGTGCTGTGCGAGGGCATGGGACTGGGTCACAGCCCCCTGCAGACCCTGCCCAGGAAGCCCTTCGGGGAAGTCGGAGCAAGCGCGGACACGGGCGGGGAGGGGGGCCCCCGTGCTCTCCTTGTAGGGGCAGCGGGTCGGACCAGACGCCTCCGATTGTGTCGCGGCTATGACAGACCCGCCGGTTCCAAGCTGTACCTTTAGGGAATTCTGCCGAGAAAACAGCGCCGCTCATGGGGCCCTCGGGATTCAGGGACCCCCCTGGGATCGCTGTAATCGCCAGGAATTAGCGTCAGGCAGACACCTATGTGCCAGGGGCTGGGGGGGCACCAAGGCAAAGAAGTCCCCATTCAGGCTGCATGTCAGGAAGCGCTGCCAGGCCTCGGGGGGGACGGACTGTGGGGGAGGGGGGTGCTAGGACTAGGGGTTTTGAGGCAGAGGGGAGGAGAATGAGCCTCCCAGGCAGCCTCCAAGGGGATGGGTTGTGGGTGGCACATGGGAGAAACCACAATTAGACCCGTATGTCTGGGCCTGGGAGGGTGTGCAGACTCCCGAGTGCTGTCTGGAAGAGCAGCCCGGTGCCAGGCCGTGAAGGGCATTAGATGCCAAGCAAAGGCATTCACATTTGATTCTAGAGGCAACAAGAAGCCGCTGGCATGTCCTGAGGAGGAAGGTGACTGAGGAATATCCCTGGCAGCTCAGTGGAGGATGGATCGGAGGGGATAGTCCGGGAGGGGAGAGGCAGGGAGACCAGCCAGGAGGCTATGGTCAGGTGGGAGGTGTGTGCATGGAAGGAAGGGATCTCTGAGGGACAATCCACAAGACTTGGGAACCAGCTGGGGATGTGGCAGCTGGGTGGCCCACAGTAAAGCTTTGGAGAGAGAGAAGAAAGGAGGAGGCAGGACAGAGAGACTGAGGAGGAGTCTGAGAGGTAGGGGACAACCGGGAGAGAGCAGAGGCACAGGAGCTTGGAGAGAGTCCAGGAGGATAGTGTCAAAGGCTGCTGAGAGGCCCAGGAGGAGGAGAGTTGAGAAAAAGACCCCCTGTTTCAGGCAATTAAAAGATCTTTGGAGTGCGTGGCTCACAGCAGGCATTTAATAAATGCTCATGGGTTGATCCCACTTCCTCCCCATCAAGTTTTTGTTCTCATTTCCTAAAATTCACTTATCTGTGCCTGAATTCTATCCCCACCCATCCATCAAGAGAATACGAACTCCTTATAATGAATATGAAAATGTTCAAAGAAACATTAGATTTATTTGAACTGATGCAGAGAAACAAGACCCAAAGGCACACATTTTGTATATATTGTGTACACTCCCATGTGTATTTTTCGTTGTGTTGGGTCATTTCAGTCATGTCTTATCCATTTGGGGTTTTCTTGGCAAAGATAACTGGAGTGATTTGCCATTTTCTTCTCCAGCTCATTTTACAGATGAGGAAACCGAGGCAAAGAGGGTGAAGTGACTTGCCCAGGGTCATACAGTCAGTAAGTGAACTTAGGGCCAGCACTCTATCCACTAAACCACCTAACTATACCGTCATGTGTATACGTGCTGTCTACTCTCCCAAGCACACCCCTCCCCTCCAGAATATAAATGACCTTGGCTCGTACACTGTGTCCTTCTGGGCACTGTCTCCCTCGTCCATAGCCTGTTTAAGATGCTTAAGAAATGCTTGTGGATTGACGAACCTTTACTTTGACAGCTCCGAGGTCTTGTTAAGATAGAAAAAGATCTCAGGTCACAATTTTAAAAACGCTCTATTAATGCCTCTTGTTTTTCATTTCAGTCATTCCTCAATGTAAGCCACCTTCCCAGCCCATCCCGATCCAACTCTCCCTCCTTGGTAACCTGGAAGCTCTCCTGGGGGTATGGAAGATTTAATCACTCCCTCTCTTCTCCCTCATCTGCTCTTTGGGACCAAGACTGGGAACTGAAATTGATCTGGGGTCAACAGCCCTTTAGGGTTTTCATGGGCACAGTTGTAGTCATTGGATGGTTGTGTAATGCATTGTACAAGTATTGTGCCCCTGGTTCTGTTCTCCTTTTGAATCAGTTCATAGAATTCTTCTCATGTTTTTTTCTGAAATAAGTCTCTGTCATCTCCAGTTATCTTTTTTCTTTTTGGAGGGAAGAAGGTAGGGCAATTGGCATTAAGCGACTTGCCCAAGGTCACACGCCTAGTTTTTGTGTTGTTCCTGAGGCCGGATTTGAACTCAGGCCCTCCTGACTCCAGGGCTGGTGCTCTATTCACTGCACCACCAAGGTGCCCTGGCTCCAGTTATCTTTGCCAAGAAAACCTCAAATGGGGTCACAAAGAATCAGACATGACTGAAACGACTGATCAACAACAAACAAACTTGGAGCCAAAGGTTCCTGGGTTCAAATTCCTGCTCTTTGACTTGACCTTGGTCCATAAGGTTCATTTCTAGTCTGCTGGACAAGATGATTGCTAAGGCCAACCCTGCATCTAGGGTCCTATGACCACAGTTTGTTCGGTAGTTCCCGAATTCGTTTAGGGTGTTTTGCTGCCACAAAAAGCACTGGCATGGAGTATCCTGTGTCTAGGGGTGTTCACTTCCTGTCACTGATCTTGGAGTCCATGGTCATCAATGGCATGGTGCGCCAGAGACCTTCTAGGCGCCCAGTGACCTTTTCCTACTTCCGTTTCTGTTCTTGTCATACCCCAAGTGTGGTGGAGATTGCTGGGAAGTCTGAGTCTGGGACACGTGGGATGATGTCATGTTTATAAACCCCCTCACTCCACTGGGAAAATGTGCCAAACAAACAGTACTATTGAAGACTGAGGTTAATTTCTTTATTAATGAGAGCCTACATTCACATAGCATTTCCAAGATTTACATCCCAAAGAACATATGCTATTTACATGCAGTGGACATTCCAAGATAGCAATGAATACAAACCATATCTCCATTAAGAATCTGGATCTCTTCTAAATAATAATTCAACACATAACACTCTTACTGCCCCTTTCAACAGGTACAATAAAAACTGATTCTTTCTGTGCCAATTATATTTACATTCTTTTAAAGAATGTAAAGTTGCATTGATAACTGCTCCAATTAACCACAATTACATTTGAAACATTTAAAACCTGAGAGTCAAGCCCAAACACTACCTTTAATAATAAAAATCTCTCCTACAAGCTAATAGAAATTTAAGTGCTATTTTAATACAGATTGGTCAGTGGTCAATATATATAGTGCATGCTTTCTGTAGCCCAAAATGAATGGCTGGAGGGTTCTTAGAGTGGTCTGATTTAATGTCCCACTGGCTGCCTGCAGTATAGGCTTTTTCTCATGATTTTTTCCCGCAGACACTAAGCTCAATCCTTTCGTTTTTACTTTAAAAAGAGAAAAAAAAATATTTAGCCTATTTGAATGGGATGCCTGTAGTATAATATACACATATCCAGAATCTGCAACTGCTCTACAGCAGGCACCTTCCATCGGCTCCAGAAGTTCAGCCTTTTCTGTGCATCATTAGAGTGCAAGCCTCTCCAAGGAGGTAAACCCAAGCAGGACCAGGGGATGAGCTGCCATATTAAACACACCGCTGGAAGAAAGCGCACACTGTCAGTTCAGCCTAGTGGTAGTGGCCATCGAGTTCCATGAGCCTTTGACTCTGATATTAAAGACAAGACAGGATTAAGTGCCTTTCAGACAAAAGCCAGTCGGACCCTTCCTCATGAAGTCAACTCTATCCTAACACTCACAGGGTTCTACCGGTAGGTCCTTCAAAAACCATGGTCACCAGCACCCCGATACTGTCTTCCTTTGGAAATGAGAGGGATTGTTTTTTTCTTTTTGTTCTGTTGCTTGTGCTCTCTGTCTCTCCTCTCTGTCTGTCTCTTTGTGTCTCACTGTCTCTGTCTCTCTCTCTCTGTCTCTGTCTTTCTGTCTCTCCATTTAATGTCCAATACCAATCCTGTTGGGATGAAGGGTCTGCATTCTCAATCTTTTGGGATTCTCTGCATTTCTTCCCTCCCTTCCCAACATGCTCTCTCTTACATCAGCCACCATGTTATATTTGCTCTGACAGAGTAATGTCTGGCTGGTGACAACGGGTGGCTTCTCTAGCCAATACCATGCTCCCAATTTGGGGGGGAGGGAAACTCAAACAGGGAGAGCTGATTGCTGCGGCCTCTCTCCCTGCCACACAGAAACTGGACTCTTTGTGGAAGGAGAAAACCAGACATATATGCCTGCCTGTAAAGGGAGGATCATATTCTTCTAACAAGCTCATTCCAGGACTGAGTCCAAGAGGGGGAAAAAAAGATGGGAGAATGGAATTTGTAATCCCACAATTCAGCAATAGACTTTACAGTTATAATACAATCTATGTAAGACTTCTCTTGTGTTTAGGGCCTTCCATTGTTAAGGCACTGGGGTTATAAATACACTCAGGGTTTATTCCCATATCAATAAAACTAGAGATGAAGCAAATATTGGGAAGGGGAGGGGGCGTCTGTCTATTCTCTTAGGCAGTGTAAGTAACTGAGCTGTCCATCGAGGCAAAAAGCTTGTTCCAAAGAGCTGCCCCATTCTTGGTTAGTGCATGATGTGGTCATGTCTATTGGCTACACTTTCAATCTAAACAATTTTAAAAATATATAATGCATATATAACTGTTCTGATAACAGGAGTCAAATGCCCGTAAGTACCAGATATACAGTCACAGTTGAGGAAGCATGATATTTCTGCTCCCAACATATATATTACATCAAAATTCCTCTACTTACATTAATTCGACAATACTTCAATCCCTTCATTTATTAAATTTAAACAAGACAAAGACTTTAGGGGGAAAATCAAGCACTCACATCATTAGGACATACCTAGAAATAGCAAAATTACACTTCTTCATATAATATACTCTGCTCTCCCTCTCCTCTCTCTCTATTAAAAAAAAAAAACTAAAGACAAAATCCTCTCTAGAAAAAAGCAACTTCTGACCTTCAACTACAAAAGGGAATTCAATAGCTAGTCTTATTTGGTTTCTCAGAAGAGTTGCATTTCCTCCACGATGGGCATAACAGGAATTACTTTTTGGCGTTCAAATGGAATCCAAACAAGGTGATGATGTCGATCATGGCTTGCCTCAGGTGAGCTCCAAACCGATGAGAATCCTTTAATGTTAATGGAGAACAAAACCAAAGGTGAAAACTTGCCCAGTCAGATGGTTTCCCCAAATCAGCATTATTCTTAAATCCTTGGAATTAGGCCTCAACCATTCTTTCAACCCAGAAAATCAGGTGGTCAATGAAATGACAGCTTAGAAGGTGGTGGTCAGTTATCTGACACTCTCCCTTCCATTCCACCATTGCAAGGGCATATTCCTTATTTTCCCCATGCAAGGCAAAATCTGAAACAGTGACCCTTGAAAGATTCCATCAAAGGCTAGCCCCTTCCAACATCTACTCTCCCTTCCTAACAATGGCAGGAAATGCTGGTATCTGATGCTGCCGACACTGAGCTGGGACTGTCCCCTCTTTCCTTCCATTAGTCCGTTCTCCAGGACTTAGGAAAGTCTTTATCTCAGCTGGGTCATCATCTACAAGTAGCCTTTTGGCGGTGGCCCTTGGGGACCCTAACTTCTAAGCATCCAAGTTCAGGGACTCTGCATAAGTGAAGGTGCTCTGAAGGGTCACCCTTTTTCCAGAGAAGGATCCCTCATTACACACTTCTAGGGAATGGAATGGAGCCCCATCCACACTGATGGGTTTTCCTGGGAATGTGTGTGGGGGGAGAGGGTGTCTCACCACGTACCTATAATCAACAAGAGAAAACCACTTTATGGAAACTGTGGGAGGCTCACCTTCAGGGGCTCATACTACTGAGAGCTGGGGCGGAAGGGGGGTGGACACTGAGACCAGCGAGTCCAACCTCCTCCTTCTACATAGGAGGAAACTTAAGCATGAGGACGCTGGGTGGTTCACCAAAGGCCACACTGTACCTAGTAGGTGCTTCATCAGTATTTGCTGAACTAGGCTGAAGAGACAGACAAGGAGCTGGGCTCAGCAGAAATCAGGGAAGATTGGGTTACAGTTGGGTGTCACAACTTCTGGCTGCCCCCAAAGACAGCCCTTTCCAGCACTAGCACTCGCCCATGCATATTGTCATGTGACTATGGAACACCCTCTCCCCCCCAAACAGCTGCAGGAGGATCAAAGGGCCATGTAGAGATGTGTGTGGGACCCGATTCCTCCAAAAGAAGGGCCGTCAAAGACATCACAGCAAGGGCAAGCATGGCTGGAGGAAGAATGTGAAGGAACACAGAAAAAGGAAGGAGCTGACGGTGGGCTTGAGGGTGGGGCAGCAGCCAGGCATGTAAAGCCAGGTCCCCAGATTGCTGGGTGGCTCCTCCACCTGAGGGCAGAGAGGCCTCTGCATGGGGGGCAGGGAAGGGAACACCCAGGCCCAGCCCATCCCACAGCCCGAAGGGGCGATGTCCACCAGGGGCAGAGAGGCCTCTGTCATCCCTCCGTTCTCACTCCTGTCCCGGGGGGCTCTGGGCTACTGAGACTCATAGCATTTGCTTCATTCCCCACCCCTCACGCTCAGCCCAAGATTCTTGGTCTCTCTCATGAGCATGCATAGCCCAGGGAAAGAAGAAAGGGGAAGACACGGGCATGTGAATGGCACAGGGGCTCTGGAGAGGTTTTGTTCTTTGTGATGCTTTCAGATCCTCTTGCTCTCTAAACAATACTTGGCATTTCTATCAGTGAGGTAGTGCGTACTCAGCCTCCCAACCACCCCCAGGTCCCAAACCCCAAAGCTGGCATCAACAACCCAATAATGGAACCATGGGGACATGGCGCTATTAGCAACAATGACGGTAGCCATGAAGGCGAGGGAGGCCATTGTGAAAAATCCCACAGGTCAACCCTAATTCTCTGGTCCTTGTAACTAAGAGAAATGTATTGTTTTGAGTACAGAACATCCCCACATCTTCATGTCAGGCTCCACCAAATGGCACTTGGTTGCTAAAGGGCCCCAAAGAGCCTTGTCTAGTTATGAGGGGGTTCCCAACTTGGAGATGTTCTCACACCACGAATCCCAAGCTTGGTGTGGTAGTGCAGACCCACCCTACAGTCTGCTACCAGAAACGAGTGAGCCAATTATTGAGGGCAAAGACTCCCTTCTACTTGTCTTTACAGCCCTTTATGCAGATCAGGATTTTAATAAATGAACAATTCGCTAGCAATTGGAGATAATCTAAGTAAGCTCTCAGGCACGCTTTTAAGAATCAAGGTAAGAAGGCAGTACATGTCACAGCAAAGAGAGGGACTGTTTTCACACTTACAGTCTCGGGACTGGAGAACTTGGAGGACACATGGAAATTGATGAGGTTCTCTCCTACCAGAATATAGGATACCCCATAACCGTCATCAGCAACCTACAGGAAAGACAGGCACAAGATCGGGAGTCCGCCTAGGAAGGTACAGTGAAGAGATATGGGGGTGGGGAGTGTCTCATCACTCCCTGACAAATGCATTACATGCTGCTAGTGTATCTGACGCTCCTTCAGAATACTTGGCATATTTTACCAGGGCAGTCAGGTGGTGCAGTGGACAGAGCACCGGGCCTGGAGTCAGGGGCATCTGAGTTCAAATCCAGCCTCAGATATTTACTAGCTGTGTGACCCTGAGCAAATCACTTAACCCTGTTTGCCTCAGTCTCCCCATCAGTAAAGTGAACTGAAGGAGGAAATGGCAAACCATTCCAGTATCTTTACCAAGAAAGCCCCCAGATGAGGACACAAAGAGTCAGACATGACGGAACAACAACAAAATATTTTCCTTACTGGTCCAAAGCCGCCTCCACTGGACACATGTTCTGGATTCCTGTCTAGATTAAAGAGTTCTGTCTGCTGGTGAGGTGTCTGACTTGTTGACAGTCTCCATGGATCAGATAAAACCTTTAGAGTAGAATTTGGGTAGAATTTAGGGATGTATAATGATACCCCCCTTCACCCCTACCTAATACAATACATGGAGAACTTGGCCCCTGGCAACCCTGTTGTCTCTTGATCTTCTTTTAGACACAGAAGGCTGATACTGCTCCAGGAAGTGTTCACTCTCACGTATGTCAATTGTATGATGGCCATATGGTGTCACGTATGTCAATTGTATGATGGCCACATGGTCTCACGTATGTCAATTGTATGATGCCCTCAGATGTGGTACTTTCCCTCTCTCCACCCCAAGGACTGTGTGTAGCAGATGAAGAAAGATCATAAGACTGTAAGAAAACTTCAGGGACCACTATCTGTCCTCCTCTCGCCCCGCCCCATATCTACCTGATGAGAAAAAAAATGGGGTCCTCAGAGGGAAAGGGATTCACCAGAAATCACAAAGGCAGTAAACAGAAGACAGGATCTGAATCCTGTCCCTGGGACAATTGAGGCAGGCTGACACAACTGTGTGCTCTCAGTAATGGTGTTGGACAGCTGGGTGAGAATGGGCTGAATTCCACATAAAGTGCTTGCTTTGAGGATATCGACAGAAAACCGAATCCTACAAGAATCTACACTCGGAGGCATCCTGCCCTCACCGGGCCTTCGGAGAGTCTACCCTGGAAAGTCTAATGCCCTTTCTGTTTTAACCAATCAGCACAACAGCATTTTATCACCCCAACAAATGTGACCAGTCATTCACTCTCGTATCTACTTATGCCAGAAGAGGCATGTGTCTGATAGCTTACAAGGAACTTTAATGTGCTAGAGTTCTGGGTTGTATTTTTCATTTTTATTAAAATTCCTATTCCTAAATTCTGACCTTTTCATGTTAGAATATGAACTCTTTGAGGGCAGGGTCTGTTTTGTTTTTGCCTTTGTAATCCAGATACTTAGCATAGTGCCTGTCAGACACTAGGCGCTTAATAAATGCTTCTCAATCAGCCTTTTTGATGCCAAAGGTGGGGTTTGGTTTAACCGAGGAGACAAGCCAAATACCTCTGCCAAAATCACTTACTTCTTTTAGGAAAGGAGAATCAACAGCTAGATATTTGGAGACCACATAAAGGCAAAAAAGATGGCGGTCAATGCCAGCACCAGTCATGGCCAGACGATACATGTGTTGGTGTTTATCAGCTGCAATTTTGAATAATTTGAGCTTTTGTTCAACCTAAAGAAGAGAGAAAGAGAAAAAAACCCACGATGTATGGACTGTTTCGAGCTATAGTGTATAAAAGTGTCTTCTGAAGCTGCTGGATGATCTGGCCAGTGAGCAGAATTCAAAATAATGGGCCCCCATTGGTGATCCATGGACTGACGTAGCAGAGACTGTCCCACGGAATAATACTTTTTTTTTGCTCTTGCCTATTTTGTTAGAACAAATACTGAGATTTCTAAGAAATATGAATTGTTATGATGTGTTCAGCCCTGTGCAAAAAGCCTGCTCTGATGTCTTACTGGGATTTGGAGGTGACCACACTTCAGAAGCATTTCAGCAACACAGCGTCTGCTGAAATCTCAAACTGGACAAACTTCATGCATGAGGCCAAGGACAAGCTGTTGCCTGAGGGAGGCTGAGGGTGGCATGGCTGGCCCCCAGATGAAGGAGTGGGATGTCTGGAGAGAAGTCAGCAGGGGAAGCCCCAGTGTTCACTCAGTACATGCCTCCATCTTTGTGAGACGAGGTACCAAATGGTCCATGCCCCATGCCTCCTTCTCCTGATGGCGCTCCCCAGGCTCACCTTTACCCTTACCCTGATCATGGAGAGGACCAGCTAAGCCTTTGTATGGCCACACTCATCATTAAGGTGGTATTAAAATAATATAGTCAATAATTCTTTGGGAAACTAAACTCCATATTAGACCTGTATCCTCCTGCACAAAATTACTTGGGATATCTTTTGTATTTGAGAGGTAGTGTGGTGGCCTTGACACTAGGAAGTTCTGACACATGCTAGCTATCCAACCCCTGCCTTCCTGGTGCCCGGGTGCCTTGCTAAGGTGATGAGAAGGTGCTCACCTCCACTGGCAGAAGGAGTTTCCCTGAACAAAGAGATCACTGGTACAGTTCCTATCTCCTCTAGTCAGTATTTCACTTCCTTTGTCTATCTTAAATCCGTCAATGGAATGGAAGGTCTGGGAGGGCAAGGCTATTTTATATTTGTCCTTGTAATCCCAGGGCCCAGCAGGGCCTGGCACACAACAACATCCATTAGATGACTGAATATAGAGGACACTCTCTATATATGAATAGAGATGTCAGCACCATCACCCACGCTCATCTTTGCCACAGGCTATAAGTAAACTTCCAAGGTTGGTTTAGCCAATGATGAAGTATTTCTACTTAAAATTCTGTTTTTAGTTATATTTGTATTTGATTTAAAAATCTGTTGGAACACAAACACGCACAGAAATCATTGGACTGAAAGGAAACTTAAGAAGTGCCCTGCCAATTGGCCGAGCAGGTCATTGACCAAGACCCACATAAGTGAACTCCCTCTCCGGCCTGTGGAAATGACTCACGGGAGGGGTGGCACCATCTCACTGGGCGTCCTCACTGTGCAGGCACCACTGAGGTCTGATCTGACTCTACATGCCCTAATGCCATTCCCTTCTCTTCAGGCACTGCCCTCAGACTCTCCTCCCAGTCTCCAGAGACCCTTCGGCCAGCTTGGACGCCTTCTGCTTCAAGAGGCCCACGTGGACCGTCACAACTTAGAACATCAACATGGAATTGATGAAGGACAATATGTTTGTGGTGCCCCCTTCTGTCCATACTCTTGTACTGCAAGGAAGAGTGGAACAGAGAGCACCTCGGACAGCACAAGTCACAGGCAGCACGGTCAGACCTCCTGCCACTCACCGGCTGTGCGGAATCCACCATGGCGCGCACAAAGTTGCAAGACTCCATAGTACAGGAACGGACTGTCTCTGTTCGTCCTTCTCGGAAGAGGCGGGTCATGGAAGCCTCATACGTCAAGCAGAATTGGCCCTTGTCCTAGTAAGGAAAAGACCACCCACACATCAATGCCACCAGGTCTTCAGTAACGATGGTTTTAGAAAGGCTAGTGATGAATGCTGAACTTCTTCACCCAGGGGCTTAGAACATCCGTCTACATTCATGTACATGCATAAACGTGTGTGCATGTGTGTTCTTCCCTGGACTGGGTGAGCTCAGCCTCTGCGGGACCAGGGTTTCCAGGGAGGCCTCTGCTGACCGAACACACCTGACCAGTGCTTGTGTGGGAGTGAGAAGGGACAGGGAAGGGAGATCTCCTATGAGTGGTCTGAATGAATGGAATGATGGGAAGGATCCCAAGAGGGAAAACCTACGGTGTCCCAAAGAGGGATTGAAGACAGACACATAACACGTCCATCACTGTCCCTTTATCTCCTGATAGCAGTTTACATCTATGTGGCACACAGAGGCACACACAAGGTTTCTTCACCACTCCGTAGAGAAGCTTTAGAGAGAAAATATCCTTTGCTTTATCTAGGCCTGAGATTTAACTGACAGAGTAGACCCTGGGGGAAGGAAGTCCCTCTGCCTGTGCTAATTGGCAGATGATCTGAGACAAAGAGGCCCAGAGACCTCCCGGCCACCAAGAAGGAGAGACAGAGCCTAGGCTTGTAACATGACTAGAGAAGTGTGTGTTGGAGTGAGGCCAACACCAGGTCAGCTCAGAATTTTCTTGCCTAGTATTTTATAGCAATGATCCCTCTACTGAATGCCAAAAGGGTGTAAGTGAGCATAGGACTCTTGGTTTCCAAACAAGCTCCAGATAGCATAACTAGAATGTCTGACCAAAGGGCACCCACATCCCCAACCAAGTGAGGCTGGTTTAGCCTTGCGAGGGCCAAGGGGGAAAGAAGGAAGAAGGAGGCTGTATTCCAGGTATGGATAACTCCTGCCTTGGGGGCCAGGCGGAAACAACCCTCATGCCTCACTCTCCATCAGGCCAATAAGGACAATTCTGTCTGGGAACCTAGACCGCCCTGCAGAGATCTTCTGGGCAGAAGAAGCATGGATGCCAGGTGGAAAGGAAGAAGCACTCAACTGGAGGGCAAGAGGCTGGAGGCCTCATCTCAGATTCTCTGACAAGCTCTGAAGGATGCACTGGGGCCCTGGATGTCCCTCATGTCCCTTCCAGGGAGTGGAATTGGGGCAAGCAGACACCGACATCCTTCATCCCACTTGGCAAAGGATGACCCAAAGGTTGTGGAGGAAGAAGGTTGGCACCACTTTTCAGGGGATTTTAAGTGAACACAAGGGCTCTTGAACATTTCTATGCTCCATTCACCAAAACTAATCTCACTCTGCTATGATGGGAAGCACCCTAAAACTGGTGTCAATGTGCTGTAAACCACGGCCCGCTCTCCAGAATGCCAGAGACCTCCCAGGCCTGGGGGTGATGGGACAGTCTGCTGGACAGTGAGACCCCTTCTAAGTTCCAGGGCCTTATGATGGATTTTCACTAGGAGTGGGGAGTAGGGGAGGGCTTCTATTCCCAAGGAGCCCTGAGGGTGACTGGGCATAGGGACACTGATAAGATTTCTGGCTATCATCAATGGAACCCTCCTCACAATCACACCCACCCATCACAGGAAAAACCAGTTTAAAAGAGGATTCTCTTACCACCCCCTCCCCATGACCTGAACTGCTGGACTGGGGGAGGGGGAGGGCGTGCCTCTAAACCAAGCCTGTCTTATTCTCCCCAGGGATCTAGTGACCTGGGTGTCAGGGGAGGATTAGGGAGGGCACTCAGTGGCATATCCAAATCATCACCATGTCAAAAGCGTCACTCTCTAAATCACCCAAGTAAGGAGGGAAAGTGAGTATCTGAAATAGGGGGCCTGGAGAAGCCAGACCGAGAGCTCGGGCCCTTTTCAAAGGCAACTTCGAAACAAAGGATGCCGACAGTTTCACAGGCCAGATTTCCAGTGCAGACACAAATCAGACTTGCCATGCATTCAAATTCAGTTTGAAAAAGTATGATCTAAAACCCCGCTCCCTTGGACCCAGGAGCACGCACTGATATTAGTATACAAACACCACTGAAGCTGAGACTGTGCCAAAGGGCCAACTCACGTCACTGCTCAAGCTGCTGCCTGACCTGAAGTGCCCACTGCTCACTGCAGGCCCCAAGAAGAGAGGCGACCACGGGCGGGCAGCCCGGCATCACCAACTTCTAGCGAGCCACATGAAAGCAGCAGCCTCCTGGCCCGAATCCATGGAGACCTGGAAGCCTGAGGCCCAGCACAGGCCACAAACCATCAGCCACCTGCAGATTCTCCCTGGGACAGGCAGGGTCTGCTGAAGAGAATCACAGGTCTGGTTCTAGCCTCAGCCAAAGAAAACGCATCCAAGAGTGGTGGGGGACTCCATTACAAACAGCTGTGGACTCTTGGGACGGGCGATGACCTTGGGGTTAGGAGTCCAACCAGTCTGGGGGACCCCATCACCTCCCAAGGGGACCCACTCTCACTCCCAGGAGGTCGTCTTGACACCCAACTCCTGCACACTGTCCCTGGTAGCCCCATCTGGGGCCAGGCAGCACAGAGCTAGCCTTTCTCATGTGATAGCTGTTCAAAGGCATCCCAGGAATATGGACTTTTAAAAGTCATCACGGGTCACCGTTCTTGGAAATACATTTATCAGGATAGAGATGTAAAAAATTTTGAAACGGGAAATACAAGAAATAATTCTTCAATGAAAATACAGGAAATATCCTGAGCAAACAGACCCTAACTGCTGCCCCTAGAGGATGGAGAAGTGGGAACCACAAGGTGGATGTGACTGGTCCAGTCAGCCCGCTTCACAAGAAGCCTCATGCCCATTTACTGGAGTGGCTGGCTTGCTAGTCAGGGCACTGCTTCTTAGGACATGCACACTTGGCTTTCTGGAAAGCCAAATCAGCCTTTTTTTTTCTCAGAGAAAAGAAATGTTATCACTGGGCATGGTGATACATGCCTGTAACCCCAGCTACTGGGAAGGGGGAGACTAGTGGTCTGGCTGAAGCTGGTCAGGTTCTGCTGACCGCCTGGCACCAACATGGCAAGGGCAGAACCGACGTGAACTGGAATCAGTAGTGGGCTTGGGCCCATAAGGGCCTCTGCTTCCAGACTGGATGAGATGAATGGATGGACAGAAGGCATGAGGGAAGGAAGGAAGGGAGACCCCTAAGGCCAGGACAACTGTCTCAAATGAGACCTAGCTCTGCCCATGTGTCTCCCAGGCTCTTCTTCTCCTGGGCTCAGGTCTGCCTAGAAGGAAAACCAGGAGAGGTCCCAGTTTCTATTTCTGTCACTCTCCACCCCCCTTATCTCTCTCTCTCTCTGTCTCTCTGTCTCTCTCTTCCCCCCCTCCCCTTCTCTGTCTGTCTGTCTGTGTCTGTCTGTCTGTCTCTCTCCCCCCTTCCTAGCACAACATGGGGGAAACTCAAACACATGGGTGGATGCCAAGGCCTACATACTCTGCCCCCACCCAGCACATGCATCCCACCAGAAGTGTTTATTCCCTGTTACATCACTGTCCTAGCCTTGGATGAAGAACAGGATGGAGTAGGGCTCTGGGTCTCACCTTATAATGGGCCAGCTGCAGGGCCAGCTGCACAAAGGCATCAGGACTGGTTCTACTTTTCTTGATTAATCCTTTACCAAAAGTGTCAAATGGAAAAGAGTGAAAATCCACATCATTGGCCAGGGTGCAGGCGAGGCTCAGGGATCTCTCGATGACATCTTGACACTAAGAGGAAGAGGTTAAGATACCTTACCAAGGCATTTCCCATAAGGAGAGACAAAGCTCATTTCCAGTGGACAGTAGCAGAGTCAAGATAGTCAAGAACTTGTTATGATACACCTGCCACTGTGAGCTCCAGCTTGGTCTTCACAGACCCGCCCCACCTGTTAGGGTTCATCACACAGAAAAGCCTAGCTCCTCAAAGGGGAGCGTGAATAGCGGCTGTGACAAAGGCTTATGGCTCCCTCATGCACTACACTTCTCTCCTTTGTTGTCCAGTACAAAAAGAGCCTGTAACTGAAGTGAGGTCCTTGGGGGATACCTTCTATTGCAACCCTGCTGGGGGGGGGGTCCATGCTCTCAGCCACAATTCATCCCAATCCTCAGCCCACAGAGGAGTCATCTACTGTGCAGGGAGGCCAAGGCCCCGTGGTTCCTCTTTCCTCCCTCGCTCATCTCATGACTGACACATCTTCTCCAATTACACATGGCCACCATGATATCCCCCACACTACAGCTTCTGTATGTACAGGTGGGCATCATTGGAAGTGAGCTGCAGTCACCTGATGCCTCCAGACATGTCTCCATTGCCCTTTGAACCCTCAGCAGCTATGACTTTTTAGACACTGCAGTGTTCTGAGACTCACAACCACACCAGGACAAGATTCGTATGGGGGAGCAACTTGGAGTTACTAAGAGAAGTTATCCAGATCCAATCTAGCCTGTCCCCTTCCTCCATTGGCAAGGCCTTTCCCAGATATTTGAATTGATTCAGTGAGCTGACCACCCAAGTGAATGGCCTGGTCTGGACAAGAAGGATTTTTCATCCATCTTGCCTTTACTATTTGGATTATTAATTAGATCTCTTTTAAGTCACCCTAGATCTCATCGTCATTATAGACCAAGAGTTCCTGAATCTACTCATCTGGTTGTATTGCCAAACTGACTTCCTTTAGCTATGGTAACAAAAATGAACTTTCTGACTCTTCACACTAAAGGGTCAGATTGGTAATGAGAATAAAGCACCTCAAAGGCAAAATGTGCAATGAGTATATGTTACCTTGAATGTCATTGTTCTTTGAGAAACTACAGTCTCAGCTGAGCACACAGTAAGTGCTTAATACATGTTCTTTCCTCCCTTCCTTATTTTCTAGAGGATGTTTATGTAGGCATTAGTTGGGCTGGTAGACTTGCTTACCACTTCATCCAAGATACTAAGGCAAAGACTATAAGGAAATAGGCACGAAGCTCCAAGGAAGAGCACTGAGCTCTTCTTCCTGGTCATGTTAAGAACAGAATGGGAGGGGGGAGTTACTGGAGCCTCTCCCAGGTCCTGACTCAGCTTCCTTTCCTGGGACTAAGCGCGTCCACCCAAATGTGAGGTGTGACAGAGCCCATCACACAGACCCTGATCCTCCCACCACACTCACTTCTTCTGGGATTTCCCACTGGAGCCTTGTGGGACACGGAATGTTGGGGTTAGTGTCTCCCTTGCAGTGACCATCTTCTGCGTAGCCCAGCTGGAAGGCATCTGTAGCCATCACATACTGCAAAGAGTGAAACCATGTAGATATTTATTTAAAGACAGAAGAAATTTTATAGTTGATTGTATTAAGATACTCTCAGGGATTTAAGTAAAAATCTTTGTCCATTTAAGAAGATACACAAAAAATGCTCATACAATGTAAACAAATTCCAAATCTTAAAACATTTTCTTGAAACTGAAACTTCTCTGTTCATTGTTAAAGAGAATGACAAGTAGAAAGAGAACATTTTAAATCAATTCACAAACTCCTAAATATCTACTCCTCAAAAAAAATGAAACTAGCTGCATGGTTAAAAAATAAATGCATCTCAGACAAGAGGAGGAAATATAAACTGAGAGTGGGGAGAGGGGAGTGGGTTGGAGAGAAATGGGAAGTCAAAATGGTGTTCTCACTGTTCTTCACATACATCACTACATGTCTCATCTCCCATGGCCATCACCCACAAGTAGAATACATTCCCTCCTCACTTCTACTTCTTAGAAGCCTGTTTCCTTCAAAACTCAGTTCAACAGAGACTGAGGAGTGGCCAGACAGAGCAGGAGAAGTGGGAAAGGTCAGGGTCACAAAAACCTAGAGAGAAAAGAGTAACCAGGAGATGAGGGTGATCTGTAAAGTCAAAGGTCACAGAGAGGGTCAAAGGGATGAAGACTGAGAAAAGGTCATAGGCTTGGCCATCAAGGGATCACTGGTAACTGTGGAGATAGCAGCTTCAGTGGAATGAGGTCAAAAGCCAGATTGGAGAGAGTCAAGAAAAGAGCCAGAGGAAATGAGATGGAGGTCCCAATTGTAGACCACTTCCTCAAGGAGTTCTCAACAAAAGAGCTATCAGACTATAGCTAGTGGGAATGCTCAGATCAAATAAGGGCTTATCACGTGGAGATCTCTTTTGGATGTGGGTGCATTTTTAGGCTGGGATGTAGTCAATAGACTGAGAAAGAGTGAAGGTTAGAACACAACAGAGGAGGCAGGTGCCAGAGGAGATGAGATGGCCACATGTACTCGAAGAGAGATTTGCCTTAGTAAGGAGAATGGCTTCCTCTTTGTGTGAGCCCAGAGAGAAGGAGGAGGGAGTGAAAGAAGATGTAAGACAGAGGACTTCGAGGAGGAAAGAGAGAGCTCACAGAAAATGGTCTCAAATTTTTTTCAGTAAAATATGAGGCAAGTTTCTGAACTGAGAGATGGGGGATGGAGGAGCCATCAGAGGCTTGAGGAGGGAAGAAAAGGTTTGGAGAGTGAGTTTGTTAGGGAGGAATTTTGCTGCAGTGAGAGCCCAATTGAGAGTAGGTGACACACATTTGTAGGGGACCCAATTCACCCATTTTATGATTTTCTCCAGTTTCATTCAGCAGGATGTGAATAGGAATGAAAGCAGTGGATGATGGGAGTAATTCAAAGCTGGGGCTTGGCAGGGAAAGACTGGGGCCAAGTGACAGCTGAACTGCTTCCCCCAGGAGTCAAGATGGGGAATGGAGGAGAGTGTAGGCAGTGTAGCATTGATGGCCTGGGCATCCTGAGTGGACAAAGAAATGTGAGCTATTGAGCACCATATGGAAGAATGTTTCTGATTACTGATGGTAAGAGAAATGCAAATTCAAACAACTTTATGGTTCCATTTCACACAAAAAGAGAACAAAAGAGAAAAAAAAGGCATTTGGGAAAACAGGCATGCAAAGGAACTGTTGGTGGGGCTGTGACCTAGTCCAGCCATCCTGGAAAACAATTTAGAGCTAAACCCCCAAAGGCCTTGAATTTGACTCTGTGTTTGGCACCACTGCTGGGCACAAAGGGCAAAAGGCAAGAAAGAAGCTATATGTACAAAAACATTCACAGCAGCAGAGAAGGACAGGCTCCGAAGTGGGCAGACCACCTTTTCACCCACAGATCACTTGTGGGGGATGGTTTGGGAGCTGGATGGATGCTAATGAAATCTTTCCACATTAACTTTCCTGCCACTTGAACAGAATACTAATAATTCCCTTTTTGACTTAAAACTATAGCCTCTCACCTCCCACAGATGACCGATGATTGGGGCATCTGCCCAAGAATGCTCTGCATTCAGGCCCATTTTGCCATTCTTGAAGACGATGAACGTTATTGTTTTGTCAAACCACCTGAAATCCAAAGAAAGTCGATTGAGTTCCCCCACAACAAAACCAAAGCCAGACAGCCCAGGCCAACTCTCATCCTCCCTCTCTCGGAGACCCCATCTGCTCCCAGGGACTGAGGTCTCATCTCCATGCCGGAGATGCCCCGTTCATCTGGGCAGCCTGGGCCTCTCTCCTGAGTCCAACTATCTCCTTGACAAAGAGATGTTTCGAACTGGATTCCGCACAACTGTATCAGATTTGACACATTTGGAACATGTTGCTGCAGGCTGTCTATTCCGAGTACTACGATGAGAGGCAGGACAATCCGGGTTCTGATCCTGCCTCTGACACTACTCGTGTGACCCTGGGAGAGTCTGAGGGGGCTTGGAAGGTAGCCTCCTGGCTCTGCCGACCTTCGACAAAACCACACTCCCTCCAATCCATCTCTCTTCCTAACTGGTGCTATTTCTGTGGCAGGTGCCCCCACCCTCCTTGTCAGCTGAGTTTCGACATCATCCCTCCTCACACATTGCCAACAAGATGCCAGATGGCAGCAGGGCCCCTCCTCTCCCCTGAAGTCACCACCTCCATAGTCTGCTCCTCCTGCTGCCAGACGACCTCAATCACGGTCCGACAGTCTTCTGCCCCAGGCTCTCTCCAACCCACCCCCCTCAGTTGCCAAAGGACCTTCCTAAAGGCTGGGCCAGCAGGAATCGTTCCCTTTGTGCCTTACCATTCCCAACCCCAGCGCAGAGCCTGGCACGTAGTAGGCTCTTAATAAATGCTTGTGGATTGGTCATCAGCTATTATCACTGCCTCAGTATACAGTCGCCAGGGTGGTGGGGGGGGACCCTTTGTGGAGGCAGGGACAAGACTCACACAGGGCTGTCTGCTGACTGCCTGCAACCCTGTGGAGAGCAGGATCCCCACTGAGGTCAGGGTTTCTTTACAGTCTTGTAGTCCCTGTGGCTTTGTCAGGGGAGGGAGGAGCTCAGGTGCTCTCTCTCTGTCTGTCTGTCTCTCTGTCTGTCTCTGTTTCTCATTCTGTCTCTCTCCATGTCTCTCTGTCTCTTTCCTCTCTGTCTCTCAGTCGCTCTTTCTCTCCTCTCTCTGTCTCTCCTCTCTTTCTCCTCTGTCTCTGTCTCTCTCTCCTCTCTCTGTCTCTGTCTCTCTCTCTGCTCTCTCCTCTCTCTTTCCTCTCTCTCTCTCCTCTCTCTCTCTCTCTGTCTCTCTGTGTCTCTGTCTCTCTGTCTCTCTCTCTGTCTCTCTCTCTCTCTCTGTCTCTCTCTCTCTCTCTCTCTCTCTCTCTCTCTCTCTCTCTCTCTCTCTCTCTCTCTCTCTCTCTCTCTCTCTCTCTCTCTCTCTCTCTCTCTCTCTCTCCTCTCTCTCTGTCTCTGTCTCTCTCTCTTTGGGTTTGCTTCAGTAACCCTCCAGATCTGCCTTCTCTCAAACGTCTGGCTTCGGGGTGGGGTGGGGGTGCTAATTTCCAGCAGCACTTGGCGCAGAGTAGGTGTTTCTGGGCTGAATGTTCCCACAAGGAATGTGTGAGCTGGGGAGGGGCAGGAGCATTTTTTGTCTGAATGGGTGACCTAGGGCAAGGAAAGCAACTTTTGGTAAGGATTTGCCAGGCTTTGAGCTTGGGTAACTGGGAGCACAACAGCAGGGGAGCTAGGAGAAGCAGCAGCTTTTGATTGATCTAATTCACAATTCTATTAATTACTCTTATTTGCTAGAGGAAAATCAGCATGGTTCTTACTGAGATAAAAGTATACAGGACTCTTAGGTACAGCATCTTATTACATACAAAGGGCAATTTGTATACAAAATCTCATCAGAACCTCAGCCAACAGCCCAGTGGGGAAGGGAGGCAGGTCATGCCCATTTTACAGATGGGGAAACCAAGGCCCAGAGATTAAGTGACTTGCCCAGAGTCCCACACTAAGTAAATGTCAGAGGCTGGATTTGAGAAACCCAGGCATTCCTCACTTGTTACATGAAGTCCTGGTGCCTCGAGCCTTTCCTCTAAACTTAGCCAAAAGGCTTAGTGGTTCTGCAACCTGTGTAAGAATCATGGGGTGTAGTGGATAATAGAAGTGTAGGGAGAGGAGAAAGTGTCTATTTTTTTCACACTAATTTTATTTTATTTTTTAATATAAGAGTCAGCACGAAATTCTTAATAAAGTGCTAGGTTTAGAATCAGGAAGACCTGAGTTCAAATACGCCCTCTGAAGTGACTTATGCGACTCTCTGTGCTTCAAGAAACCCCTGAGGATGATCTGCTCCATCAGAGGGGCCCTCTGCCCTGGAGGAGGGAGCTCCCTGCCCTGCTAAGCTCACGACTCCTGAACGGGGGCAAGCAGAGTTTTCTGGAACAAATGTGAAGAGAGGCGTATAGAAATGGCCAGAACGTGGAGCTTTCTGAGTCTCACAGTTGCTTGTTCTAAACGAGTGCAGCCCGAGACTCATCTACAGAATGGACATGGGCTTTTCCCATCGGCCAGGACGCTTTCTCAGAGACCAAGGTGTGAGCCGCCCAGCACCTCACCTGTCGTAACACCTGCCATGGAGCAGAGACTTGGCGTAACTATCCATGGAGGTGACTGGGTCCTTTTTGTTATAGCCTTGCTCAGTTTCATCCAACGTCACGACGAAGGCCGCCTTCTCAATGGCGTCGAGGGACTGCTTGTTCTTCCCACGGGAAAAATAGGTCTGGCGAGCCTTGGCCCAAGGCACTCTGCAGCAAGATCAGACACACAGACAGTTACCACAGGCGAACGTCACAGGGTGGTCGTTGCTGCATTTCCTATCAGCGACGGCTCAAAACAGCCTTACATGTTTCTATAGGAATCTCACACCAGGAGAGGAGGAAACCCAGGAGGAAGGGAGAAAATGTGCATGAAAACAGCAACGTCTATGGCCCCATCATGCCTCCACATCAGCAGCTCTGACGCCTTCAATATAAATGCTCAAGTTTGGTTTGGAAAGCCCCTCACAAGCTGGTCCCAGCTCATCTTTCCAGGTTCCACAGACATTACTCTGGCCTCCATACTCTGGGCTCCAACCACTCTCCTATATGCCAGCACTCCATCTACCCCACGCCTCTGCAGGCCTGGAATGTTCGCTCTCCTCACTTCTGTCTCCTAGAGACCCTCCTTCTCTGAGGAGGTGGCCCAGGCATCACCCCCTGCATGAAGCCTTCCCTGCCCCTGCCCACGGCCTTGGACCTGACGACTTTATGTAAGCTCTGCATCCTGCTTGTTTCACCCATGAGGAGGTCAGCTCCCTGTCAAGACGGGATATTTTAGTCTTTGTACTGGTACCATCTCTGCCTAGCGTGCTGGGAGCTCTTGGCCCAAAGCTTGCCAACTCTTTAATAAGAGTGGGCTGAGGTTGAAAGCCTACAAACGTTCATTCCCAGGCCACTCGGCCTCCTCTGCCCCCATCAGTCTCTACTCACCCTTGTTACACTCAGATATTTGATAAGCACCTAGAGAAATAAGACGGCATTCCCATCCCAAGGGCAGTGGGGCTGGGCAGCCCGGGAGGCCTTAGGACCAGCACTTTACAGGACTGGATGGCACCCTGAGTCACCCCCATGGCAGAGCCTGCCCTGGAAGTGATGAGAGCAGGCGGGGCACCAGGGGACAAGATCAGGAGGGGCAGGATGAGAAGGCTGTGGCCGCCTGCACTGCTCACTGCTCTCTTGGGACTCCAGGTGTGAGCCACAGGTTCAGCCCAGCCATGAGCTCACATGTGTTTGTAATGCGAATGTAAATTTTAAAGATCTTCCCTGCCCCTAGGCTAAAGTGCACCAGAAGCCTGGGGAGGGAGGCTTGTTTTTCAGTAGATACTTTTTGATTGGCCAGTGGGTCAATAAGGTTGTTACATTCTCTGAGCCAGGAGAAGGCTATATGAGCCCTGATGTGTAGCTTTGTTTTGGGACTCACTTTGAGAAGTGTTCTGTGATTTGATCTGAATTCTGGGAAGCCGTTGTTGAGAGTCCCCCGGCTTTGAAAAACCCAGAATGTGGAAACCCAGATGTTGATTGGGTATGGATGTAATGGTTGGGCAGTTTGGAAATCTGTCTACTTGATGTTTCTGTCTTGATAATTATGCCTGTATACTTTGAGGTTCAGGGTGCTGACCTTTTCTCCTGAACAAGGTAAACGATATATGTCTGACTGATTAAAGTAAGCTTGTTAACCCATTTTGAGTTGCTTTCCTTTAGCAAAGCAGATCCAAGAACCTGTGGTAGCTGCAAACCCTGAGGACGCTTGGGGTGCTTGCTGCTACAAAATGGCGCTGTGAGCAGGATCTGCAGAGTAAAAGGAAAGTATGGGGGCTGGGATAATTGTTTGTTTCCCAGTTGTGGTAGCCGTGATTCTGTGGAGCCATGGACCAGGAGAGAAGAGTGGCCTGCATGCGGACTTCGCTGAGCTGAGAGCAGGAATGGTGAGCTGCCTGCATGGGGACCTGGGCAGAAGCCAGGAGCGGCTGCCGCCTGCGGGAGGAGATGGAGCCCAGGAGTTCGGAATTCAGCCACCGGAAAAGATAAGAACTGAGCAGCAAAGCAGGGGCACTGAATGTGTTTCCTGGCTGCATCCCACAGTTTGGGACCCAGGGGGAGGATGGACTTGTGACTATGGTGGGTGGGATGAAGTGCCTTGGATCCCCAGGGACCCCACCTTGTTGGTTTTGTTGCCCAGCCCCCTCTCTGTGCTTGGAAGCTGGGGCTGGAGCTGTGTGAGGGGAAGGATACCCCTCCCCCCCAACTTTATTTGAACTCTTGTTTTGAACTGGTGATAATGCTATGTACTTTGTGTTTGTTTAAGGCCCAGTGGCCACTTTGGTAACTTTAGTTCTGTACTTTGAAAATGTGACCTAAGAAATGTTTAGTACTAATTCAAAAGTAAATTGTCTATGCTATGGGCATGAAAGATTTTGGGGCCGAATGTAATGCGAATGTAAATTTTAAAGATCTTCCCTGCCCCTAGGCTAAAGTGCACCAGAAGCCTGGGGAGGGAGGCTTGTTTTTCAGTAGATACTTTTTGATTGGCCAGTGGGTCAATAAGGTTGTTACATTCTCTGAGCCAGGAGAAGGCTATATAAGCCCTGATGTGTAGCTTTGTTTTGGGACTCACTTTGAGAAGTGTTCTGTGATTTGATCTGAATTCTGGGAAGCCGTTGTTGAGAGTCCCCCGGCTTTGAAAAACCCAGAATGTGGAAACCCAGATGTTGACTGGGTATGGATGTAATGGTTGGGCAGTTTGGAAATCTGTCTACTTGATGTTTCTGTCTTGATAATTATGCCTGTATACTTTGAGATTCAGGGTGCTGACCTTTTCTCCTGAACAAGGTAAACGATATATGTCTGACTGATTAAAGTAAGCTTGTTAACCCATTTTGAGTTGCTTTCCTTTAGCAAAGCAGATCCAAGAACCTGTGGTAGCTGCAAACCCTGAGGACGCTTGGGGTGCTTGCTGCTACAGTGTTACATGCATGTCCACAAGCCGCTGCTCGGGTGCTATTCTTCAGTCACTAGGGGCACATACTTCCCCACCCTGATGCCCAAAGAGCACCTATCAGAGTGCTGTATGACCATTGGGTCTAATTAAATTAAAAAATTCCCAGGCACCTAGTCTCTGCAAAGCACTGAGGGCTCACGGGGTCTCAGAGACAGATGCTGCTCCACAGGGGCTGATGAATCTATTAGGAAGCAAAGACAGAAACCAAGCCTTATGACACTAGGGTAGCTGAGGGGTGGCACCCTGGGGGAGGCTGGCTCACTCAGCTCATTTATACCCACTTTGCTGGTCAGGACGTTTCCAGGAGGTCAACTACTCTAACTCCCAGGGTCTCAGGGATAACTTGTGGGTAATTATTCTCATCAACACTAAAGCTCATAAGCCCCTACCAGTATATTTCCCACGAACAAAGCAATCACTAATATTCAATTAATCTTGACCAAAATATTTGCTGGAAATGCAAAGTAAACATACTATATTTACATAGCATTCCACTCACAAACCTCGATGACAATTTCTTCCAATGTATACAGTGTTGGTGGGGAGAATGGGCACACACCTAAAATCCCAGACTAGGAAAGCACCCACATGTAGGGAACACACATGGCCAGGGCGACTCAGAATCCTAGAGCTGCACATGCTGGTGCCCTTTTTCAGTCTCGGGACTGTCTGTCCAGAAGAGTTCCCTGAGGAGCACAGCATCTGTCTCAAAGGATGCTTCCACAGCTGAACCGAGGCAATCTGTGCTTCACTCTCACTGCTCTAGCCTCACCCAGGCTAGCTGATCCCCTGGTCTGCTTCTCGGGTTCTCTGATTCTAAGCTGGACTGGGTCCTTGACAGCAACTGTAGGATCCATCACTTCCACCTTCAGCCTTAGCCGATGCCTTCAACTCAAGTCGTGCTGTATTCTTGGAGGAAAAGTCAGTGAATGACCTTTATCCTAAGGTTGACAAAAGCCTCTCCAACTCTACTTCTTTGCAGGACTATAGCTCTCCTTCTTGTTCTCCTTCACTTATCAGTAACAGGTGAAAATGCAGACAAACATCTTCCTGGGCTCCCCTCTCCCTTCTCTTCTGCTCAGTCAATGATAATTGAGAACAGAATTCATTCTCTCTGTTCTACTGCTCAACAGCAGGTGGCAGAAGAGAGCACTCCAGCCTCTCACTGGGCTGCCAATCTGCCTGGCAACAAGTGACACTGCAGAGACCACGACGTCCTATCATTTCTCTCGCCTCCTTTTATGCGTTTCTCCGTTCAGCAGCTGGGTCACCTTTACTTCTCATCTTCTTTCTATTATCAGGTCTGTCACTGCATCTGTCCCACGGGTCTGAGAGTTCTCAATTCTGCATATGCAAATCGCTAAAGACTGAGTTTTGGGCCCCTCTGACAGTTCTACAACTTGTCAAAGGCAAATAAGCAGCTGCTGCCTGGGAACTCTGTGTCAGACTTGGCTCAGACGCTCCTCTTAGGCAGGGAGGCAGACCTAGGGCTGGGACAGAGCACTGTCCAGTCAGCTGTGGCTCAGCGATGCCTCCAAGAGTGAATGGTCAGGGGTCACCCCTTACATAAAGGAGACCAGGATGGAGAGGAGCATCTGGGCGGAGTCTTGTGAGCAATTAGGGGGAGGGGGCATGGAGAAGGATCTCATTCCCATGCTTCTGAATTGGGCCTCGAAGGAAAAGGCTTCAGCAGTTGGGAAGAGGAGGCCATTCCAGGAAAGGAGGGGCATCTAGAACAAAGCTATGGAGAAAGTGAGGCTGGCCCAAGAATGGGGGACACAGAGGAGCCCTTTGGCTAAGAGGAGGGAGGAGCTGGTACTGGCTTTTGATTGGAGCGCAATAAATTTGTCTGCGTGTCCTTCACACACACAGAGGCTGGGGCCTGACCTTTCTTCCATCCATCTGTGAAGAACGTTTGGCTTTTTCCAGGACAAGAGGCAGGTTTCTACCCTGTTGTCCTTCACTGTCCTTGTAAGCAAGGACATGCGTCAGTGCCAAGGCCGACCCAGAGCATAATGAAGCTCCCCAGGGGCCTGGCTCGCCATCCCAGCATCACAAATTCTGTCCTGCACCCACAGATCACAGGTGGACTCACAGAACACCACTGAGGCTGGAAAGGGGTTTAGAGGCCAGCCAGATGGACCCTTCCCTTTTACAGATAGTGAACTGGAGGCCTCAAAGGAGAGGTGCTGAACAGGCCTTCGGTGGGTGACCGAGGCACCACAAATGTTAGCAAGAAAGGATGGCCAAGCACCCACCTTTCCCCTGCTGTGAGGGCAGCCAGCTTCTCTTCCCCGGCCTGAGGCTCCGAAGGGTCATCGAGAATTCTCTGGATCTGTTGCTCAATTTCCCGAGGCTTCAACAGCCTGCCATCATGATAGAACCAGACCTTGAAGTAGCGCCCTTGGTGGTACACCACAATGTGCTTGCTGTCCTTCACGTGCTGGATGGTATCTGCAGGGGCCATGAGGGAGAGAGGGGAAGGCACTGTTAGAACCAAGGGCCATCTTCACTAAACGCACACTCACCAATCCTGCAAAACGGCAGAAATTGACTGGTGGCATTGCTCCGTGAAAGGCCAGCTGCCACAAAGCTTCTCTTCCCACTGGAAAACAAAGAAAACCACTCACCCCAAAGCAGTATCTAAAATAGGGACGACTTCTAGATCAACTTTAAAGGGCAGAAGGACTGGGGGAGCCGTGTGTCTGTCTAGGCATGAGACCGAGGGGTGAACAGCTGGTGCCTTGCCTGAATTTTGAGCTCACCAGTCACTGACCAAGTTCAGTGAACAATCCCCTAATGTCTGTGCAGCATGGACAGTCTTCTCTCCTAGGAGCTTCCTCACCAGGGCCCTGCAAGGGAGGGGCTTCAAGGTGCTCTTAGCCTCCTTTTACAGAGGAGGAAACTGAGGACCAGAGAGGTCAGGAGACAGCCAGGAAGTATGGGATGAGAACCAGGTCCTTTCCCTGGCCCCCATGGCACACCACCAACATGGCACAGTGAGCAGGAACGCACTGAGGCCTGGGTTCCAATGCTGCCTAGGCAAGTGCCAGCCCTGACAAGTGTTCTAATTTCTCAAGGAAGGCTTTAAATGGTGACTACCTGCATTGTCATGGGAGCTTCTACACCTGCAAGTCCCCTGTGCCAGTGAAAGCACAGTCAGTCCCTTTCTCCATCCCCTGATCCTTCCTTCACATAATGGGTGAACAGGGATCAATCACATAAAAAAAGTGGCAGCTGTGTTGACATTTCCTCCCTGACAAGGCTTTCCTCCCTGACTGATGATGGGGCATGGAGGGTGGAGGGGAAGATATCCCAGTCCTTTCTCCATGAGACAGGGCTGCATGGTAGAAGGGGCCCTGGATTTGGAATCAGGAGACGCGAGATGGAATCCTGCCAGTGCTGTGTGATGCTGGCTAAATTTCTCGCCCTCTCTGAGGCTCAGATGACGATGTAGCCTCCTGCCTCACTAATTCCCTGGGCTGCTATGAGGGAAGGGTTTGGGGAGGAATGGACAGCAGTTAACATCATCATTTAAAGCTGCTCCAGGTTCGCAGCTCTGCCAGAGGAATGCCCACCAAAAGCCAAGTTTCCACTCAAGACAAGAACTTTCTAGCAATGAGAGTGGCCCCCAAATGCAGTGCAGTGAGCTCCTCATCGCTGGGGTTTTTCCAAAACAGGCCTCATGGAAGGCCACCTGTCAGGAAGGACTCATGCCCTGGCTCCGAATGGCCTCGCTGGCTCCAAACCCCTTTCAACACTTAGGTTCATAGATTCTGGTCAGGAGGAAGAACTGGGAGTGGGGGAGGGGTGGCCTTCAGCCTTCGCTGCCACACCATGGGGCCTGGCTGGTGACCTCTGCTAAACATCAACTTCTCTTCCTCCTTTGCTGAACTTTGGCTCAAGAGGGCTCTGGTCTTTGGGCCCCAGATCAGGGGAGAGGGAAAGGGGAGATTCAGACACAAAGGTGATGGCGAAATGGAAGAAATCAAGGCCAAATCACAAAGCAGACAATTCCCTTTAGATAAATACAGAGATAGATGGATTAGCATGACAGCCATAATACATTATATCATCAGCCCATACAGATCCACAATATTACAGACACCCTGCCTTCAGCTGTAGTCAAAGTCAACTCACTGACAGGGACCGCCATTGCTGGCTGAGGTGGGGAAAAATGAAGAACGGAGGCCTAGCACGTCAGGGAAGCTTTAGGGAGTCCTAATGACAGAACTAAACGGTCCCCCCCTCCCAAAAGGAAGTGAGGGATCTGGGACTCGGGGGTGAAGTGGCAAGTCCCAGATCACATGGCAAAGTCGTGGCCAAACTGGGCATCCTGAGCATGTGGGCCAGAGGTCAGGTCAGACTGAAAGTCACCAGAGAAACTGGGCTGAGAAGGCTGAAGACAAAGCAGCCCCTCCACCAACAGATCGGGTCAAGAATACCAGCCTAGAAACGCCACATCCTAGAAGGGGGCACGCTGACATCACCTACAACACAAGCCAAGGCCCCTTCGGGTCGCGGCATGGCGAGGGTAGCTTTGAGTCCCCCCAGAGGCCACACCTCCTACATGCCACTCACCTGTCTCCTCTCCTGGGATTCGAGAAGTGTTAAACATCCGCTCCCACTGGGCTGAGCAGAGGGGCACAGTGGACCCCAGCAGAAGAATCTGTATCACAAATGGATGTTTCAGATACATTTTTAAAGAAAAGAAACAAACAAAGAGAGATTTCTCTGTGTTTGTCTTACACACACACTTAGAAATCCATAACTGGGCTTCTTCCCCATCATTGCTGGTTTTTTTTCTTTTTGGAGGGGGGAGGGCAGGGCAGTTGGGGTTAAGTGACTTGCCCAAGGTCACATGGCTAGTAAGTGTTAAGTGTCTGAGGCTGGATTTGAACTCAGGTCCTCCTGCCTCCAGGGCTGGTGTTCTATTCACTGTGCCATCTGGCTGCCCCTCCTTTCTTTTCATTATATCACATCCTATGATCAGCACATCACAGCATCACTTGACAACAATGTGCTCTGGGTTCATTTTTTCAGGCTCTTTAAAGAAAAACACGATTCCCCTGGAACGTCATGTTCCAGCATTTACTTCACCATGGCCTTCAGATGTGCTGCCAACTTTCCCATTCGGTCATTTCCTCCAGAATATATCCCATTTTTCTCTTTTGTTTTGTAAAACCAACTCTGAAGTAAACTAATAATTAACCATGTACGTTTTTTGTTGTGTGCAGGAACTGATCACTACCTGGCTTGAGGAATGCCCTTCAGAAGCCACCTTCCCCCTACAGAGAACCGCGTTGGGCAGGGGAGGCAGCTGACCAAGGCCTCGGACATTTGCTTACCGGTTTCATTTCCTCTCGGTCCAGCTTCCTCCGGTACAGCAGGATGGAGTGGATGGCATTCCCTGCCCTTGCTGCCTGAAGGGGAGTTGGCACGAGGTATAAGAAGTCCTAAGAAGGGTGCAGGATGTGACCAGAGAACAAGAAAAAAAAGCCAGAAGGAAGATTGGGATTAGACTGGGACAGAAGAAATCCCCCTGAAGACGCTTTCAAGGGCCTCACGGGTCAGTGCAGCTCCCCCAAAGCATGCCGTCCTTGCAGAAACTAACCTGCTTCCTTACAGACAGATGTCTGCTCACTTCCTGGTGGCTGGGAGAGCAATCGTAAATTTGGAAAAATGCTGCAGCCATTTTTATTACCCTTCCCCCACATCTCAGAAGAATGGCAGTTTCTGTATTATAAGATCCTTTCCTAGTCAATAGTTGACATGGATGTAGGCCCAGGAATGAAGAGCAGAGACAGGAGAGAGAAGGAAGCCCAGCCTCCACTGCTCTCCCCCTGGCCCCTGGGACAGCAGACTGTGCGTCTCCCACTGTGCCATGCGCCTCCCCCAAATCTAGCTGCTCTAGGCCAGGCCACAGGGACCCTGATGCACGGGAGCTCCATATGTGTGGCAGGCCAGCGGTGGGAGTTCAGAGACAGAAGGATAGAAGGAATATGGAGCCTTGGGAAAAGACCCTGAGGTCTTCTCCGACTCAGGGGACACTGCCAGCTTCCCAGGATGGCCCAGTGCAGGAGCAGAGCTGGGTGAAACCCCTTCCCACTCGCCCCTGGGGCCACAGTGATGCCCCCTGGGCTGGGCTGGCTGACCTGGGAGGGGAAGGGAAGCCTGGGCAGACACAGAGTCAGGAAAGGAAGGAAGGCAAGGCCAGGCGGCTCACCAGCCCTGGGGCTGACCATCCTTCAGAGTCACCACCTTTCTCCTCCTCATTTTTTCCAGGGAATAGCTCCTTAAAAACGTGCCTGTCCTTGGGTCCTGGCCCTGCCTTCCTAGCCAGGCACTCACAGATCATGGTGATCTGTGATCAAGAGCAACCACTCCAAGAGTCCAAGCGGGGGGCTGGGAGAGGGGGAGACTCCCAAAGTCCTTCCTTGGCTTAGACCTTTCCCAAGTCTCACATTTACAAGCAAACAGAAAGGTCTCAGCTCAGCTTAGAGACAGTTGGCCTTCTCCAGCCCCACCAATGGAAGTCTTGTGGTTTGTCAGAGGAGATAAAGAACAGGGACCCAGGATGCTCAGGGTTCCCACTGATTTAAAAAAACCAGGAGTCCCTAAAATCCTACACCCAAGGGCAAATCCGTGCCACCCTGAGCAAGCCCTCCTCGCCTCTTGGCCAAATCCATTTGTAAACACTGACCCAAGGCCAGGTGTGGTCACATGGCAGGGCAAGCAGAGATCTGCCTTGACCTGTAACAGCAGCGCAGCATTCTGGGTGCCTTTGGGCCAGGCTATGTCCCTGCCAGGCCAAAGTCACGTCTGAACCACACTGGCCATGAGGCCTGGCCAGACAGTCTATGGGACTTGGAGGTGGAGAGGTAGCTCCCTGGACCTGCAGAGAGAGCCGCCTCCCACAGAAGTGCCCTGAGACCACAGGTCCAGGCTTTCCCTCCATCCCCCATCTCTGCTGGCTTCTAAGAGGCTCCTAACAACAAGTGTGAGGCCAGGCTGCCCACGGGCCTGAGTGGGGCCTATGTGTCGGCAGCAGGAGGTCCCTGGGCATCTTCCCGGCATGTGTGCGCCTGCTCCTGGGGGCTTGCCAGTGCTCTGGGCTCTCTGGCAGCTTCTGTTTCTTCTCCCCTTTCTGAGGAGGCGACTCCATCTTCTGTCACTGTCCAGAAACCTTCTATCCAGGGTAGGTAGAGGCTGCGCCTCTGTCACTGCAGGGCAGACCGGGCCCTGAGCTGGCGCCCTTCTTGTGTCCCAGGCCAGGGCTGGGCAGAGTCTGCAGGTCAGCTTGTCCTTGTCGGACACAGAGTACTTGAGAAGGCAGGGCCCCAGGAGAATGGAGCCAGGGAGGCTGGGCCCCAGGAGCTCTCCCACCCCATGGGCCTATCACACAGAACACAGCCCATGGTGGCCGCGTGGAATTGTTCCTTACCACCAAGGAGACATTACCAGACTCAGCCCACCCTTCAGACTTACCATGGCATAATAATTGCTATTCACCATGATGGGGCCTCGTCCTCTAAGGTAGACATATTCTTCCCACCAGTCGCTTACCTAAATAAGAGACACAGAGGAAGAGACAAATCCAAGACTCTTAATAGGAATGCACCAGCTCTCTTCAGGAATCAGGGAGGCTGGCAGTGTGCAAGGCTGGCTTAAGCAGACGCATCCCGGGCAGAGTGAAGCCTGATGAGCAATCCAAGAATGCTACGGAGAGGACACTTGGGAATGGGCTCCGCTAGCCAGATGGCCACCTAGCTGGGGCCCAGACAGGGGTACCACTGTCCTAGGGGTGAGCTGGCCGATGGTGCCCGGCCATCAGGCCAGGCTTCCCAGCTTGTGGAGGACTCCAACTCCACCATGATTGAGAATTTCTCCTGGTTTTAAAGATGCCCCAAGTGCTTGGGGAAGTCACTGGCCCGCCCCTGCAGGCACCTTGCTGCCCCTTCTCATCCTTGGATTTCCTAAGCAAGGTTCTTGAGGGCATAGTTCCCAGTTACTGCCCCCCTTCCCCGACTCTCCAAAGTTACCAAGGATCTCTTTGCTGCTAAATCTCACCCTCCACTTCCCTGCTGCATTTGGCCCCCGTGACTGCCCCGGACCTCTGGGGTTTGTCCCACTTCTCCCTGGTCCTCCTGTTTGTCTGACCATCCGTTCCCAGGTTCCTTTGCAGGCTCATCATTCATATCATCCCCCCACCCCCGACTATGCCCCCAAGCTTCTGCCCCAGGGCCTCTTCTCTCTACACTCCCCCAAGGCACCTCGTCAGCTCCCAGGGTCCTAGTGATCATCTATGACAGACGATTCAGGGACCGTTTCACGCTTTACATTTGGTTCCGTCACACTTAGCACTCGGCCTGGTCAATGGGAGGTGCTCAATAAATGCACGCTGAAAGACTAAGGGCAAGGACCAGCTCTTCTCAGTGATTTCTACCCAGAAAATTCAATCGTTGCCAAACACCGGCGACAGGGACTAGGGACGACGACAAGTCAGGAAGACGAGACACCGGCCCCACGTCATGCACTCACGTAGTTTGTGGCCCACCACGATTTCAGCTTCAGATACCACTGCAGCCTTGGTCCAAGGTTAATGGAAAAATCTTCAGCAAGAGCCTTCATTCTTTTAAGATCTTCTTCATTTAGAAGAGGCTGGACTGATTCCAGATACTAGATTTAATTAAATGAATCAAAAAGAAAATCAAGGTTGGGGAGGATGCCAGAGAGGGGAGTCCAAGTTGATTTATTCCTAAGCCATTCCCAGCAGCCTCAGAGTCAGGAAGACCTGAGTTCAAGGCCTGACTCTGACATGCATTAGCAAAATTGGCAGCCGTTGATCGCTGCTTCAGTTTCCTTAACTTCACAGCGTCCTAAATTTCTAAGATTTTATATTGACAAGCAGCCAATCTGTCTCCACCAGAAGGGGAGTTTCCACACCTGCAGATCCCCACACCCACAAAATCAGAGTTCTGGACCCAACCTCTGTTGCAACCTCTCTCTCAAATGAGAAGGAAAGACAATGCTTAATTCTCTTACAAGCTTGGATCGGTTGGTTTGCCTTCTGTTTGTAACAACACCCTCAGAGGTGGTTTAAATGGGATGTTTCATTCTCTGACCACGTAAAGAAATGGGTGAGAGGTGCCACCCGGTACAGCCATCCTCTGAGGAAAGCACAGAAGCAGCCTTGTCCGTTTTTGAAACCTGGCTCCCAGCTACCCAAAGTGGATCCCCTCCTCTGCCCCCTGTAAGATGGTGCTTGGGAGAGGTGGCAGCAGCACCTGGAGTCTCTCCTCCCACCCAGGGCTGGCCTGGCCTGGCAGGGCCAGACAGCAAAGAAAGGGATCTCTATGCTGGTTCATCTCCACGTTACTGGCCACAAACCATCTTCCAAGAGGCTGCTCCCCCAGAGAGAGCGTCTGCTTTAGCCCTGAGACAATCTGGCAACCAGTGCATTGGACCCCTGGCCACTGTGACAACGTCACCAATGATGCAGAGAGATGATACCTGCCTTGGGAGAAAGATGGCAAGTAGTCTAAGCACTGGGATGACATTCAAAGCCTCTCTGAGCACTGCTTCAAAGCCCACAAAAGAATCAAGTGCTTGAAAGCATTAGAATGTGGAGACGGCCATTACATTAAAAGCCTACCCTGTTGACAGTGTCTTTGACAGCTGGCACGGGTAGGCGGGGCAGGGATGTCTGGAAACTGTACAGCATTGGTTTCCGACCTGAGAAAATCTTCACCATTCCCTGAAATCCAAGAAAAGTCGATTAACATCAAGTTCCTGGCACACCGTAGGTGCCTAATAATGTCTGCAGAATGAACACATAGGTTTTAAGATGAGATTATGGAAAACCAAGAGCTGAGAGCATCTCCGATTCTGGCAGAAGCAGAATTCTCCCGCTAATTCTCTGCCACTTCTTGGCGGAGGGCAGGAGGGATCACGGCAGTCCATGGGCAACGGAGGCTGCACAGAATGGTAGGTTTCTTTCAATAGATTGATTAATTCGGCTGATTTTTTCCTTTTTAAAAAAGGAAGGGCTCTCTGGGAAGAGGGAAATGTATGTGATGTCAAAAATAAAAGATACCAAGAAAAATCTAATTTTGAAAACAAAATAAGCCTGGTCCCTTCTTGATTATTTATTTTATTTGGTTATTTGGGGGCAGTTTTTTTCTTCTTCTAAAAACCAAGCTTCCCCTTGCCATCCCTAGGAGCCCAAACAGCGTTTGACCTGAAAATAACAGAATATTTCGGGAAGATAATCAGTTTGAGAAGAGCAAGAAAGCCAATCTATTTTCCATAAGATGGTCTAGTCACACCATTGTCTTATGAGAAATGGGCACAGCAGAGGCCAGCCCCCTCATTTTATGATGAGGAAACAGACTTCCAGGAAGTTCAATGACTTGCTCAGGGTCTCAGGCAGGATTTCTGACTCCAAAGCCCCATCATGCTGACCCATTACTGGAGGGTGACAGCAAGGAAACTGTAAGGAAACATCTGGCTGGGCCTGGGGTATTGGACGCCCACCCCTGCTCTGCCCTCTGCTCTGTATTCCTGGTTGGCTTCTCTCTCCTGAGGTAAGAATGGATAGAAACCAATGGAAATCTGGTTCAGGCCCAAACAGAGACCCTGCCTCCCAGGTGAGACCTCTCTGAGAGGGGAAACGTATGAGGATGCACAGAAATCACTCCCAAATTACTGTAGGCAAAAAGGGGATTTTTTTTTTAGAAGAGAATTCTTTTCATTCAGATAAACACAGGATTCCAGACTTCAGAGCTGAGGCTTAAATCATGATGGCTCCTCATCTTTGGCAGCTTTGTTACTGGTGTTTTCTTCCTGATTTTTCTAAATATGGAATTAGAAATAACATTTGGGGCTAAGTATGGTCCATATGTGGACCAGTGGGGTCCTTGGTTCTGTGAATGCACCGAGGACAGTGTGATCACTTGGAAAGTGAAAGGAGCGTCCACTCTGCGGGTGGATGTGCCCTGGAAGGTCATGCCTTGAGGGGGTGGATGAAGGGGGCTTGTGCCCTGCATAGGAGTTGGACTACCCCTCCCACTTCCCCATCTCTCCTCTGATCACTCCCTGAGAACTGCCTGTGTGTGTTCTGGCTAGTCTAGTCAGGCCTACCCGATAGACAAGCATGTGGCTTTATGCCTCCTCCCACTAGACTGTAAGCTCCTTGGGGGCAGGGACTGTTTTTTAAAAATTGTATTCCCAGTGCTCAGCAGAGGGCCTGGCACACAGTAGGTGTTTAATGAATATTTATTGGACTGGATTTATGGAAACATGACAGCTGATCTTCTGGACCCCTCCCCCCCCCCACCCCAGTGTAAGTAACAGCTGAGCCTTCTCTTGGAGCTGTGAGCGGGACCAGCTTCCCTAAGATGGAGGGAGGAAGGGAAAGAAGCACCTACTATGTGCCTGAGCCAGGCCCTGTGATAAGAGCTTTGCAGCTATGGCCACGCAGAGCATCACAATCATCCGGGGAAGCAGGTGCTATTACATATATATATGTGTGTGTGTGTATATATATGTGTGTATATATATATATATATATATATATATATATATATGTACCCCCTCTTTATAGATGGGGACGCTGAGGCAAACACATTAAGTAACTTGCCCAGGGCCATGTTAAGCCCCGCTTTCCTGACTCCAGGCCCAGTGCCCCACACCAGTGACTGGCTTTTCCTCACTGAAGGTCCCAGGGGAGGCTTCCTGGCCATGCAGGGTCTGATGCCCAGCAGGGGCCAATAAGGGTTGGGGGAGCATCCCCATAGCAGGCAGGCCTCTGCTAGGCTTTGATACGGAAGCAGAAGTCTCCCTCTCCATAGCCTCGCCTTTTAGAAAGCAAAACCAAGGTCTATTTGGACCACAGCATGCATGCATACTTCACTTTACCTACAAACCACAATATATTCGAATTATAGCCAAGATTTTTAAAGGGAAAAAAAAACAATTAAGTACTCAAGTATTTTAATCTTTTCTTTAAATATTTGTTTCCTGTTCTCCAAGCGTCAATCCCAGGACCCCACTTGTTCAAGATCCCAGAAAGCAGCCACTCGGACCTTGTAAATAGCCTTTTGAACACCTCTTGGCTCCTGCTTCACCCACTCTATGCCCTCCCCCATCACCAAGTCCTTCTGCTCTCTCCAGCAGCTGAGCTGCAAACCTCCTTCCCCTCCTTCCCTTTACATTGTCTGATAAAGGAAAATCACATAAAGTCACTGCTGATAGTAACCCCTAAATGACATTATCACTAAGGGCAAGGGAGTGTAGTGGATAGTGCTAGACCTGATGCTGGGAAGACATGAGTTAGAATTCTGCCTTAGACATTTGCTAGCTATTTGACCCAGCGCAAGTCTCTTCACTGGACTCAGCCTCAGTTTCCCCATCTGTAAAATGGGAATAATACTAATGTCTGTGACAAATAACATGTGTGTACTTTATAAAGGCTAGCTATTATCACTATTATTATTAACTGACGCCATGTGCGTGTGCGTATGTGTGTGTGTCTGTGTGTCTGCGTGTGCCCATGCTGCCATTCACAATGCTCTTCAAAACCAGAACAGTCCTCATTCTTGGAACTTCATCATCACAAAAAAACTATTTAGTCCATGTTTTGTTGGAGACTTTTAAAAATTTTCAGAAAGAATTAAAAAGCCAACTGGAAGGGGGCAAAGTGAGTCCCGAGTTGAAAGAGCTTGTGGCCAGTTGGGAGAGTTGCTATGGAGGAAAGGCAATGATATTCAAGTGGAAAAAGGGGGGAAATGTGACAGAGGGTTCCACAGAAGCCGCTGCTTTGAAGCCCAACCCCGAGCCCTCAACGATGGCGCCATCCCAGCCAAGCATCATTACCATCCAAATTTTAGTTGCTCTGCTCATTTTGCCGTACTCGGCAAATATCCAGCCATGGTAGGAGAGCAGCATCTTCAGGGAGTACCGCATGGTCATGATGAGGGCGACCCAGAGCCCCGTGCCAAAGAGGATGCCGCTGACAATGTTCTTGGTCTGGTTGGACATGGAGCCCCTACAGAGTGGAGAGGAGAGGAGAGGACAATTCTACGTTAGCCCATGGGCAGGTGGGCACAGAGGGTGCTCGAGCACCCAGCATCTGAGCACACAAGGCAAAGAAGCCTCCCTGCTCTCCAAGGCAGAGAACATCCCTCCAGAAACAGGGAGAAGGGCTAAGAAAGAACACTGATGCCATCCCATAGAGGGAAGCAAATTGGGGCTTGGGCCTTTTTGTCATTTCTTCCATCTAATAAAAACAAATTCTTTCCAAGATGGTGATGATGTTTTAACCTGATGACTGCTGAGCTTTCTTCACTTTAGTCAGACTAATGAAGTGACTTCAAAGGCATAATTTAGTGCCCCTGAAAGCATAAGGCCTTGATGGCAGACAGCAGCGCACAGCCATCAGGGGAAAATGGATTTCATCGACCACACCTTCTGAGTCCATTTGTCTAATTTTCTTTCTGTTTGCTATGATGTGACTGAGAGGGGCCCTCTCAAATGTAGTCATTGGACAGAAGGAACTAGGCTATCACTGGGCCTTGATGCCACTGTTCTCTTTTATCTAAAAATGAACTATGAAGAATGAATATATTCAATCACCACAGAAACTCATCTTTTTACTGAAGGTCTAAGTAACATGATTTATAACTGTTGTAGATAAACGATTTAGCAATTTAACCCATTCTAAACACAACCAACATTTTTCAAAATAACTTTAAAATATACAAGTGCCCTTAGTAATTATCACCTACATCATCATATAAACAAACAACATGAAAGATCTGCATACAAAAAACTTTCCCAAATTTGATGATTAAGTTTCAAACAAGAAATACTCTTCTCTAATGGAATGGACTATTTCAAAACTCAAGTCCTTAGTAGGCTATCAGAATAAAATCTTAGGTTTGATTTACTTAAATTTTTTTTTCATTTTTTTCCCAGTCCAATACAAAGGCAAAACGTATGGGTTTGTTTTTCTAGAAGATATATTTGTAAACTGTTCATTTGGGGGTTTTTGTATTGTGTAACTAGGGGGGAAATAAGTTATAGAAACAAAACAGCATATTGAATATTTCTTAGAGAAGCTTTATGATAAGAGATCCATTAGAAGTATGGTCTCTGTTAAAAGGCAACATTCCCACTAGAAAAGAAGAGGGACTATTATGGATCCTAGTACAGAATTCTCTTTTCTCTGGTCTCAGGTGCGGCTTGGCTTTAGGGAGATCATATTTCAGAAACAAAAAGATGGACAAGGGTCCATGACCTGAAATTCTATGGAGGAAGTCAGCCTAGAATGACTGATGACACTCTGAAGATACAAAGTGAAACAATTCTAATGAAGAAGGAAAATGGGTGTTGTCTGAAGAGACCAATGTGGATCCACAGGAAAATTCACCTACCAGCTCAGATCTAAGTAAGATAGGTAACCAAAGACAGATGTTTGGGCAGGAACTGGAGGGTGAATACAAAATGGCACAGGCTCCATGGAAGGTCAGGCCAGAGTGCCAGAGCCCAGAATGAGCCCTGGCTGTGAGGAAGAACAAAGGATCCCCTGGAAGGGTCCTTTCAGGCAGAGTGTTTGGCAAGCCCAGGGTCAAAGGAAGATCTAGGCTGTCACCTGGGAGCTATAGGATGATGACTGATGACTAAAAGAAGGCAGAGATGCCAAGTCATCCTTTGGTTTCTGTTTTCTCTGCTAAGAAGAGTCTTGGGGATGAGGAAGAAAACAAAAATGGCTAATGGGGGGGGCAGATACAAGATAATTGAGCTGGCCTTTGAGAAACGAGCCTGTTATTCTTGGGTCCGAGATGGTCAGGTGTGGGGCAGACAGCCTTCTCCTCCCTTTGGCGGCCAAACACCTTGAGAGACTTGCCTTCCAAAGGTGACCCCACTTCCTCTCTTTTCACTCTCTCCTTTTTTATTTTTATTTGTTCATTCTCTTTGGATTTCTCCGCAGTCTGGCTTCCAACCTCATCACTCAACTGAAATCGCTTTCTGCAAAGTGACCCATGGCTTCCTAATCAGCAAATCCAATGTCTTTGCTCAGTCTTCATGCTTCTTGACTTTTCTGTAGCTTCTGGCTTCTCTAGGATTTCATGACACTGCTCTCTTGGTTCTTCTCTCACCTGTCTGATCATTCCTTGATATTCTCTGCCAGACCCTCTGCTCTTTCCTTCCTACACTATTCCATGTGGTGATTTCCTCAGTTTTCTTCGTTTTGATTATCTCCACACCTATGATACCAGATATAGACAGGCAGGCAGACAGAGGGAAAGATGGATAGATGCATGGATGGTTGGTTGGATGGATGGATGGATAGATGGATAGACAGACAGGCAGGCAGACAGACAGACAGACAGACAGACAGACAGACAGACAGATAGATAGATGGCATCTCAAATTCAACATGTCTAAAATGGAGCTCCAAGTTTCCCCCTCCAAACTCTCCCTTCTTTTGAATTTCTTTATTACTGTTGAGTGCACCATTGTCCTGCCACAGGTATTCAGGCTTATAACTTTGGTGTAATTTTTTAATCTGCTGTTGAAACATCACATGTTTCCCCACTTAACAGCCACCAGCCCTTATTATCTCTTGCCTAGACTATTGCAATAGTTTTCTAATTGATCTCCCTCTTTCCCTCCCTCCCTCAGATGTTTTCCCTCCTCCCTGCTGCCCAGCATAACCTACCGTGGCTCCCTACTACCTCTAGCACCAAGCATCAAGGCCTCTGTGGGCCCTGGAAGCCGTTCTCAATTTGGTCCTCCTCCCTTTCCAGTCTTCTCACACTCCGTGCCTCACACTTGCGGGTTCAGGAGCTCTGTCGCCCTGGAAGTCCCTCAGACTCAGTGCTCCCTTCTGGCCTTTGCCTTTGTTGTCCCCCGTGCCTGGAATGCTCTCCCTCCTCTCCTCTTTGCTCCCCTCAAGTCTTGGCCCACATCTCGCCTTTGGCAGGAGCCTTCCCTGGTCTGCCCTGACCCTTCCTCTCTGAGGTCACCTCCATCCACCCGGCATGGATCTTGTACATCCCTCCTGGGTCACTGTCACGTCACTCAAACCCATTAGAACATGGGCTCCTGAGGAGACAGAGTGTTTGCCCACTAGTAGCCAATGAGCTCTTAATGACTTTTGCAGTCGTCAATGGCGGCCTCTCCCACTTTCTGCAGAGCTATTACGGGAAATGAGAAGAGACTTGCTTTGTCTCTTCCCATTGTACAGCTCCTTGTAATAAACAGAAGCTGCCAAGAGGCAAACTGAGCATTCCTATAGGCCTCGGGCTCTATGTGACCCTCTTGGTCCTTTCAAAAAGGGATTTGTCCTGCCAGACTGGGACTCACAAGGCCGCACCTGAGGACCTAGAAGGTCACAGGTGGCCTCGAGGCGGCAGGGGAAAGTATCCTAACCATGCCAGTCCCCTCAAGCAGAAGGGCTGCCTCAGGCTGCGGAGGGCCCCCTGGCCTGGGATTCACACAATAGCTGGAGGACCACGGTCAGTGCATTCTGGTTCACGTCTCTTCTCCCTCAGAGATGGCCCGATTCTACCCAGAGCTGTGGGGACAGACTCACAGCCCCACCCTGACACACGCGGCTGCCACGAAGGCAACAACTTGAGGAGGCTTCTTCAGGAAGGCTGCTCCAGAAGTGGCCCGTGCAGCCAGGCCTTAGCCTTGGCCCTGGCATTTCTGAATCGGAAACATGGAAAATCCAGCTTCTAGCTAGGAGGAATGCACAAATCCCGTGAACACTCTGATTATAAAAGGCTTTCTGTGACCTGATCTCTTCCATTCAGTCTTGATCTCACAAGGCAGCATTAGAGAAGCTCTAATTCAGATAAGAGTTTCTGTGAGCTCCACGGGAAAGGCTGACTAGCACAATGAGAGCAATGGTGACCAAAACACACGCCTGCACCTGGGAACCTGCAGCAAGTGCTGGGAGCAGTGTGGCGGAGCAACCTTGCTCCTTAAGGCTGAGTCACCAGCGCAGCTACTGGCGCGACTCTGAGTCCCACCTGGGGCCAGGGAACACTGACTGACACCCTCTTAATATAAGGCCTCATGTGGCAGGGCCATCCAAGCTTCAGGAAATCCCTAACTCCTTTCTAGGACAGCAACATACAGGTTTTCTTGTGGACAAGGAGCCTCAGGTTCTTCTGCTAATCTGGGGCCCCAGGCTCACACCAGGCATGTCTCCGTGTCTCCAGAGGCCTTCTGTAGGAAGACAGCAGTCAGGCTATCGTTTCTCTGGCTGAGATCCCCCTTCCATGCGCACTGATGTTCCAGGGTGGGGAGACGCCCCTCACTAGCAATGACTTGGACCGCAGTGTCAGTCCATGTCATGAGGTCTCCCAGTCTGCTCACATGCCACTTCTTGTCTCCGAGATCAAATTAAGTTTGCTCTTAAAAGGAACTTTTACCTCAGCTCAGTCTAGTTTCTACAGGATCCTCTCTACATGGCTGACATGAGCCAGGCATCCTATAAACTCCCTTTGAACCTGTTAGCTGAGATTATTTAAAGCAGACACGTCAAACACATCACCTGTGGATGGCCCACAACACTCCTGAATGGGGTAGGAGCTACATTAAGATGTGACTGGGAAATATTTAACAAAATGAGTAATACACAATAAAACACAGATGATGTTACCATGTGGCTCCCTCAGTCAGTGTCAGTCTGTGGACTGCAGGGATCCCTGTGGGCAGTTTGGTGGCCCCATCTCTATATGAAGCAACACCATTGGTGTAAAGTACATGCCGTCCCTTATCATGTGTGACCTTGTGTCTGTGTGTGTCTCTACCCTGTACACCCAACTTTCAGTCTGACAACACAGTCAACTAGGAAATAAACAGCCAAACATTCTTTTTACATGTGGGATTCTGGCCGCAGCCTTGCAATGTTTATAAAGGTAAACATGCCTTTATTAAGTGCCTACTACGGGCTATGAATAAAAATGGAGTCATGTGTAATTTGCAAGGAAAGACAGTTAGAACCTTAACAATCTTATAGAGAATAAACATGGAAAGCAGTTAGAGACAAGTTAATTTGGGGGGGGGTCATGGAGCAGTTGGGGGGATCAAGAAAGCTGTCATGAGAGAAGGTAGGACCTGAAAGCAGAGATTCTGTGAAAAGGTGGACGTGGGTAGAGTGTATCAGGCATCAGGGAGCAGCGTTAATGGAACAGGAAGATCTTCCCTGACCATGAATAGGCCCATGTGACCTGCTTTGAGCTCTGGCCCAGCTCATAGCTGTGATACAGTCTGAGTCACATGGAGCCTGCCCAACACAGTAACTGATATAGAGTTGGAGAGGCAGAGTAGAGAGTGAGAGCCAGGCAGAGCAGAGGGAGGAATTTGCCTAGGGGAACTTATTTGTGGGGAGGCCTGAGAGAAAGAATGCTTAAAGTGTGGGAGCTCCCTGGATTAGTGATAATTTAAATTATGGCTAAATCTTACTTTCTGGTATCTTGCTCCAAATAAATATTTTGGTTTTGCCTCTGAGGAAGAGAGCTTATTATATTTTGTGAATCTACCCTGGGAATACATATGCATATTCACAGCAACTGCTGTGGGTTCACATTAACGTTACATAGGGACAGTCAGTCTGAAGGTGTGGAGACTGCAGAATGTTCTGTGTGAGGAACACAGGGAAAGCCTGTTGAGCTAGATGAAAGGGAACAAGAAAGGGAGTCATGAACAATGAGACAGCTCAGCTTCCATTCAATAGTCATTCCAACTCTGTCCAGATTCAACTCCCTACCATGGGCCTAACCTGAGTGATCCTGAGGAGGGACAGCTAATGGACTTACATTTGGCCATTGCACCTGGGAGGTGAGGTCAGTCAGAAAGCAAAATGCCTGTCTCTAGGGATTCCCATTACCTTATCATCCCAGGTGCCCCTTCTCTGAGTTATTAGATACATAGCAGGACCTGGAATATTCCTCTAGTCTCTTCTAGTGGGAAGGATTCAGCCCTGGGTCTCTGGCCTTGCTGGGAGTCTTGGCTCCTACTTTGAATCTATCCAAGGGAGACTTCTGTCAAGATGGCAGAACCACCAGACCTGCCTAAGCCGAGCTCTCTTGAACTCCCTCAAAACAGTAACAAGGACATGAAACAAAAGATAAGGACATTGATTTTAAGATGGAGAAAAAAAGAGAGAAGACAAGAAAGAAGTCCTCACCCACCTACCCACACACACACACAAATTTAAGGAAAGCTAGGAGAATGGTCCAGTGGAGAAACGATCCAGTGAAAAAAAGAGAAAAATGCAGAGTGGACAGAAGAGAGTATAATTTTTTTAAATCTCAAAACTAGAAAATCTCAGAGCTCTACAAACCATACCAACAAATCTAGAGGATAAAATTTCATCAGGTGATCTGAGAATTGTTCAGTTCCAAGAAAAATATGATGAAAGAGTTCAAATACCACATTTCATGAAATCAAACAAGATAAAACTTTCTGTAAGTATTGGAAACAGAGACCAGAGCACAAATCAAGATAATGCACAGCATGGGGACAGGGAGGAACCTCAAGTTTATTGACCAGAAATGTTGTTGTCAAGTCTCAGAGCTTCACAGGCAATGAAAGAGTCTTCTTAGTAGCTAGTAGGAAGCAATTTATGTATCAACAAGCAGCAATTCAAACTGCACAAGAATATTCAGTAAGAATAAGAACTGAAATAAGAACCTAGACTGTCATTTGATAAGCAAGGGAAACTGGCCTATATCCAAAGCTAAGCCACCCTGCAAAACTAGGCACATTTCATCATGGGAAAAGATAGTTCATTGATTAGGTTCATCTGTTCAAGGTGACTTTGGTTACCTGTCTCTATGTTCTAAATCTTTGCAGACTGTGGAGCCAAACTTATTACACTTTCTATGTCTCCTGACCTTCCCTGATCCCTGATCCCACTTGGCTCCTGAATTCTGAGACCAGACACAGCAGGTTCCTAATCATCCTCCCCACCCCCTTTTCCCTTCACTAACAACTCTAACTGAATGCCCAAATCTAGCAGCAGAATGTTAAGCCTAAATCTGCCCTCAGCAATGGCCAGTGTTGCCCTCAGGATCCACAGAGAATAAATCTTGGAAGTTTTTCAATACTTGAAGACAGCTATTCCCCCCAGACTCATTCACCAGAATTTCACTTGGCATGACCTCAAGGTCACTGATTGCTGATGGATTGTTGATTATTGATTATGTTCTATGCTGGTCGTGCCCCTCTGACTACTGCCCAGATTAACCATATCCTTTCTAAAATGTGGTGCCCAGAACTGAACATAGTGTTCTGGATGTGGTCTAACTACGGCAGAGGACTGGGGAACTAAGCCCTCCCTGACCCCGGACCAACTCAGACCTTTGCTATCTAACTTGCCCTCACTCCACAGTGGTATACACAGAGAAATGCAGGTAACACTTCCCATGTTTCCTTAAGAAAGGATACACCAAAAAAATGCCCAATGGCATTCATCACAATCTACTCAGAGCCTGTGTCAACCCTGAAAATTCAGACAGCTAAAACAATAACCCTAACCCACCTTGGAGGGACCTCCCCAAAGATGCTTCAGGGCAGTCAGAGCCTCTAAGAATCCTGCAATGGGATTCTGCCTTGCCAAGGAAACCTTAGTCCCAGGAAGCAGCTCCTCAAAACAGCATCTGCCACAGAGCACCTCTTCTGGTTGGGACCCTGAAGCCCCCATGCTGCATTGGGGCTATTCTGACTCCAAAGAGGAAAGCAGTTAGTGGGTCTGGACACAGCCCTCAGGCCAAGCGAATGACAAGAGGGCACAGAGAACAATGAGCTATGCATCTACATCAAACTCATGTGATTTTAATAATCTTTACAGATTTAAAAGAATTAACGTCAGCATGTAAAACTCATTAGCACATGAAAATTGGAAGTGTGAAATCCTCACTTACGTTGTCCCAAGAGTTCGATTGATCTTTGCTATTATTCCTAATGAAGGATCGACTTTGGTATACATGGTTGACATCACTCCCACCACCACAATAAGCCAGCTGGATGGGCTTGCGGGATACACACCTGTGATGATTCCATTCTAAAAATAAACACACAAAGGTGGCTTTGGAGCCCAGTAAGCACTGCTTCACTCAAGGCATCCCACGACCCTGGCATTTCTAAGCAGCTTATCTTGAGCCAAGGCTGACCTGAAGTTGCCTTCCACCAGCCCTGGGCTTGACACTAGGTCACTCACACTGATCCCAAGGCAAGAGTCCCCAGGAGGAAAAAAGGGGGCTCCGTAGATCAATAGCGCCAGCAAAGTCTGGATGTTTTGCAAAGAAAATGCTGGTGATTTTCTGATTAGTCATTCTTAAGGACTAGCCTCACCTTTCCACCCTCCATCAGCATGAACCCCTACCCATCTGTCCCCTTGCCAGCCTCCATCACAGGGACACAGGGGCCCCACACTTCTTCAGGGACCTCCAAAAAAGCTCTCAGCCTGGGCACCCTGGCTCTTTGGTCTGCTCTTCTTTGCCTTAATTTGTCCAATTGATTAGGAAAACCCATGAGCTTAAATAAGCATCCCCACTGAGGAATGATTCAATTTACCTGACTGAAAACCAGAGCCTAAAAATAACAGTCCAATAGCAAGTCAAGCCTTTGTGTAAACCGACCATCTTTTTAAACTTCTCAAGCTTATGTTCCTCATCTGTATAGGGTCTACCCCTTCGTCTAACAAGGATGTGGGAAGAATTAATCTGAAATAGCCAAACTAATAAATACTTTTAGTTCTTAAAATGTGGGTCTTTGGACTTCTGCTTTCTAAATTAAACCCACTATTTATTGCCACTTAGAACTTGTTTGTGGCTCTCAAAAAGTTTACTATAAATAGGTCTTAATGGAAATGCAATTTTTACTTGGGAATCCACTAAACAGAAGCACTCTAGGTCTCTGTAAATTTTTACAAAAGCCAACAGAAACTAAAGCAAATTCTATTTCCGAATGTTATATTTTCTTTAAAATCTAGAACACGTGTTCCTATGGATAAAAACAATCCCCCACTAGACAGTTAAAACCATGGACAAGAACAAGGTCTGAATGGGGGCCCAGCTCATTGCATTCAGACCTATTCTTCCCTTCCTAAGGCCCAGGGATCTCTCTCTGGGGTGCCCTGGACTTCATTTTCTATTTTTGATATCCTTATTTTTGTCTGGAAGCATAAAGGAGGCACCCTTTGCTGATCGTGTGCAATCAATCAGCAATTATTAAGTGCCTACTATGTACATGCCAGACACTATACTAAGCACTGGGGATACAAAAAGACAAAAGACAACCCCTGCCCTCCAGGAACTCCCAGTCTAATGCCTCCATATGCAAAACTTTCAGGACTCATATAATCTCATCATTTTGAATACGTCTTCCTTTTAAGATTGATATAAGATATCATATCAAGGAAATGCCCATTTATTCCTATGCTGTTTGGTGTTTTAAAAGAAATGAGGCCTATTCTTTTCTCATCAAAAGCATTTTGAGTGGTATGTATTGATACAATCATGTGATTTTTTTTATTCTGGTTATCAGTGTGGTCTATCATGTTTCAGAGATCATAATAACTATTTTTAAAGTCACAGAGTCAGAGACTCTGGGGGCTATTTGCAAAGTCTATAAGCTCCAAGGCCACACACAGCCAACAGATGATGGCTCCATCTAACAGAATTTCCTCAGATCTGAACAGTCCTGCCTCAAGATTCCCAATTGTACAACAAATTTTGATAGTCCATCATTCCCTCGGGAGGAGATTGAGTAAAATCAGTTTTACTTAAAATCAAGGCCTCTATGCTTTCTAGTTTTTTTCAGGTGAGCCCTATATTGGGGCCATTACTGAATTTTAAAAATAGGTGGCACCAGCTCGCTATTTAAGATACATTCCCCCATAGCTTCCAAAAAGCACTGGAGACAGCTAGGGAAAGTAAATGCAATATTAAGACCAAGAAAGAAAAGCCTATGGATAGTGGAGGGTTTCTAATTGCCCCTCCAATTCCAAACTTCTGCAGTTCTAAATGCTTTTCCTCATGCCCTAATACCCTCCTCTAGCAGCGCTGATTGAAATGGGCCCCAAAGACAGAAAAACCTTGAATCGGATGAATTTCTTCTTCCAAGAGTGGAGGCCTGACAGGTAAATCTGTTTCAGAGCTTCATGACTCAGGCGTAGGTCAATCCCATCAGGAGTGACCGTGAACTGGAACGCTACGGCTTGGTGAGCTTCCGCCATCTTTGTTCAGCGCCCTGCCGAAAAGAGAAGGGGTAAAAATAACTACAGGCAGGTGGAATCTCGTACTTATTCTGGGGAAAACCAACCCTGGAATGATGATGTTTCTGAATTTTTATGACCTTCCCTTACAAGAGTGCTGATTTTTTTTAAAGTTCCTTTTATTAGAACTAGAGCACTTAAAAAAACTTTCCATATGTATCCTCTTTGCCTCAAGGGTACATCTGCATGTAGAGGTCTGTCCAGTATCTTTTTTAGAGGAACTGAATCAGGAACTGGAAAGGGGTCTCCGAGGCCCTTCCCCGGCACCCAGCTCACCTGGCCAACTCCAAAAGCTAATTCTCAGGTCATAGCAAGGCTTCTTAAGCTTTTGCCACTGGGGACCCCATGTGGGGTCACAATGCACAGTTTAAGAAGTACTGAAGGAGCCCCATTAGGATTCCCTGCATGCCACAATCTAATCTCATTGGGAATTGATTCAATTGAGATGTCCATTAAATGCCTATGTGCAAGGCTGCAGCACTCCAGAAATCTCATCATATAACCCCAGAAGAATATTGGCGTTGACAAGGTGGACCTTTGCTTCAGGGAAAAGTTGTTTCCAAAGGCAATTGATCCCATTCTCTTCTGGCTCAGTGCTGGGCTCAGCAGCTTCCTCTCCACTGGGCAGTGTCTGTGCAAGACATATGTACCACCCTAGGATTCAGCGGTTTATTCAAAAGCAGTCTAGACAACGGGCATTCCCATCCATTTGACTTTTCCCATGTGACCAAGGGGGTTTTCTAAGCCATTACAGGTCTCCTTTCGGAGACCTACAGCTGAGAAGGATGTAAGTAGGCTGCAACTCATCCCAAAGAAGGGACTTAAAAGTCATCAGAGAAATGCATGACTAGAAAAGCTGGGCCTGGCACAGAGCAACAGCAAAGGGTAATCAATCAGCCAACCAACCAACCAACCAAGAAATGACTGTTATGTGCCAGGCACTGTGCTGGATGCTGGGCATACAAGCACAAAGAAGGAAGCAATCCCTCCTCGTAGTGAACTCACATGCTCAATAATAACCAGATAACCAAATGGCAGCTCATCCATTCTGGTGGTGTCCATCCCGTGGCAATAGGGCCAGAGGTCAGCTCTGGTGGCAGACCCTGGGAGGATTTACGGTCTTGGTCTTTAGAATGAACACACACATCCATAAGCTCACAGCTCTGACCCAGGAGGATTTACGGTCTTCGTCTCTTTTTTGGTCTTTGTCTTTAGAATGAATACACACATCTATAAGCTCACAGCTCTGAGGGCAAGGCATTGTGCCAGCCCCACCACCCCCAAGAAACAAGAGACAAAAACTCAGCTGCTTCCTGGTCTTGAGGAGCTCACCTTTTACCTTCCCTTAGGGGTTGGCTCATACCAAATCTGGAGCTCCCTTTGAGTAGGAACCATGAAAGGCCATGTCCATTGTCTCTTTCAATTAAATTCATCAAACGTTGATTAAGTCAGTGAAACATGACACACTAGACAGAGCCCCCCACTCTTGAAGCTAAGAAGATCTGGGTTTGAGCCCCACCGACGACAAATATATATTATACATGTCATATTTCATAATCCAGATGTAGTATAGATTGCCACGTTTCATCTGGGTCTGGCTCAGATAGCCCTCGGAATTCAGTCCACATCATTGACCACCAACCAACCGTGCTTCAGAGATATGGCTGATTTAGAGTGACCTGCCATTCTGGCCTTCACAGCTGGGCAAGGCAAATCCTTTGAGAAGCAGACTGCAACCCTACACACACCCAGCATGACCTTTCCATTTGCACTTACTCTCCCTGGCAGGTCAGAGCCCTCCCTCCCCCTCTCTGTAAACACCTTCATAATGTAGGGCATAGTCAATGATAATGGATGAATTAAAAGGATGAGAGAAAGCAAAACAGTCCTGATAGCAGGGTGAAAAGGCTGGAAATCTTCCTAAATCCAAATAAAAATCTTCCCATTGTTCTAAAGAACCACTTAAAAACCAAAAGGAAAAAAAGATGCCATTTCAAAAAAACCAATTAGTGCAAATGGCTACCCCATTAGCAGATGAGGTATTGAGACTTTGAGAAAACATGAAAGAGAAAGACAAGAGCAGACATCCTGCAGCGAAGTGACTCTTGCACTCCTCTCCTGCACTGCCCCCATTCAATCAGTGGCCATGCCTGGGAGATTCTGCTCCCACATCACCTCTGCACCCGCAGCATTTGAATGTCTCCACTCCCAGCCCCAGCCATCTGGCAGAGGTCCCATCATCTCTCACCTGACTTATTCCAATGAGCTTCTCGATGCATTCCCTGCCTCAGATCCCAGCCCCCCGCCCCAAAGCCCCTGGTGGCTCCCTGTTGCTTTGTCATTCCACGTCCTTCTCTACCTGGCTTCAACTTACCTTTAGCAGACTTATTATACACTACTTCCCTTCAGATACTGTCAAATTGGACTTCTCATTCTGGTCTTCATACATAACAGTCCATCTCCAGTCTCCCTGACTTTGCACAGGCTTTATCTCCAGCCCTGGAAAGCCCTCCATCACCTTAGCTTCATTCAAAGCTCAGCCCAGGTGCGTCCTACATGGAGCCATTTCTCATTCCCTCCATGTGCTCCCCCACTCCAATCACCTTGTATATATTTTGCATCTGCTTACACACGCACACACACACGCACACACAGACACACACGCACACACACATACACACACGCACACACACAGACAGACACACACATACACACACACACACGCACACACACACACACACACGCACACACACGCACACACACATACACACAGACACACACATACACACACAGACACGCACACACACATATACACGCACACACACACGCACACACAGAC